>NW_026991943.1:0-64653 GCF_029215605.1 Mirounga angustirostris | reverse complement strand
AAGCATATATAATAATATTCACCAGCAATACTGAAATTTAATGCATGTTGTTGAATACTGAGGGAACAGTTTCAACTGGAAACTTTAAATGTACTCCAAGATCAAAGGACTTCATAATCTAGGTCAGGATTGCTGACAAAATCACTTTTCAATAATAAAAGATAAAAGATCCCAACAGAAAAGAAGACACCTGCCGTATCAGAATCAGAAGGCATTAAGTCCATTCTAGGTCAAGTAACATTCAGAGAAAGCTCTCTGGCTTTGTTCTATGCTCTTGGAGGAATCCCTGGACACTTCAGTGAATAGGTGGGATACTTCTTGATGGATTATGTATACCTTTCAAACAGTAATGTGCATATATACTCTTCCTCCCAACCACACCAGTTCCCTTGACTCTCAGTGCCCCCCTGCAACCTACCATACATAAAAATGGCTTGGGGAGCTTTAAACATAGATCCCCGAACCCTAACCCAAATCTACTTAATCAGAATTTCCAGGGGTGAGCCCTAGGAAGCCAAAGCTTAACAGCCCCCAGAGTGAGTCTCAAATCTCGGTCAGTCTGACACAGCTCTGTGGACACGTGCTGGGAACCATCACCCCAGACATCCTCCCAACCTTGTAGAAGAAACCGCTGCCTTTGCAATCAAATGTCTGAGTCTCATCCTTTAACTAGTTTTGGATTAAGAAAATGATTCAGACTCAGAAACATGTTAATGCTAAGTCTCGTCAAAGGAAACAATATCATGACTGTAAGTTCTTCGAGAATTCAAGAACTGTGCCATTTACTGTCCTAAGCAGGATAAGGGAGAGAAGTTTAGGGAAGATTTGTGGTTCAGAGCTATAAAAGCACCACGAACAAATAACGCTGCTGGAAGCTGGCCAGGCAGGGTGGGACAAAATCTCACAGAAGGTTCCATGATTCATGCACTTTCTTAACATGTTTATAGCAACGAGGGGCTCGACAAGATATTTAGCTGGTGAATTATCACCTTTTGATTAATCTCCTGGAAAGGTAATCTTTTAACTGTAACCTTTATGATAAACCCAAAGCTTATAACACATGTTTGCTATAGGAAATTTTAAGCTGTAAATGAATTCTCCAGCCTTGCAGTACTAATATACTACTCTAAACATTATTTGGTTCCTTGTGGGTTGGAAGGCTTCAAGCTGTTCAGATCTAGCTTTCTCTTGCATTCTGTATGAAATTATAAAGAGTTTATAGCACATTCTGATCCAAACCACAAGAAGTTGAGATCTCCATTGGGTTCCAGCCCTTATTTTATAAATCAGAACTTCCTGCTAGGCTCCATGGTGTCCTTCATGAAGCCCATTTAAGTTATCTGATCCCTAAACATCAAAGGTTTCCATCCATCTACAGCAAAACTTGCTAAATAAATTATCTAAGACAATAAGAGAGGATATTTTGAGTCACTTTGGCTTATTCAGTATGACCTGATACATGGTGAGAACTTGATAAATGTTTTTTTAAACTTAATCTATCAACAAGTAAATGTAATATAAATAAAGGAGAGAAAAATACAGTAGGAGAAAGGATGTGGTAAAAAGAGACAGAAGAAATAATTGATGAAAATTAATGAATCATAAGATTTAGAAATATATCTCATTTAGCGCAGAGGTGAAGCCTGGTGATCTGTGAGCTAAATCTGCCTACAGATAGGTTTTGATAGGTCTGCATGGTATTAAAAAGTTGTCTGTTTTTTGGCCAACTCTCAAAAAAGAAAAAAAATCCAGGAGATTTCACAGTGAAATTGTCAACAACAACAAAAAAACTCCCTAAAACAGGTAACTTTTTTTTTAAACCCAAAACACTGGAAACCCAAGTCACCCTGGGCCCCCATATTCCCTCAAGTGCAGCTGAGTTGTAGCTCCTTGGTGGGATGTGTCCTCACTCATCACAGACCTGGGGTCACCTCACTTACGCGTTTGCCCTTAAACCTGACCAACCTCCCTCATGCCATCACTTTTCTGAGTCCTGTCAGCATTTGAGCTTTTCATCTGATCTCTCCTAGCTCCTTTTCCTGACATGTAAAGAACTGGTATCCACAGGTAAAATGACACAACTGTAATACCTGAACACTTCCCAGCACTTCTAATTCCTGGTTCAATGCCCTCTACCTATAGCAGTCTTCAGCAGGAAGGGATAGGGAATAAGTGTCAAAGAAACAAAACCTAAAGGGTCAATGCCAAAGAGACAATTCCCACTTTCCGCTTCCGTTGGTCATTACACATGGATGATAGTCCACCTCACATAGCTACAGTAACCCACTGGGCATCTGCACATCTCACAGCAATTATCATTCCAGTCCTTGTTCTCACTGCCTCTCTGCAGAACACTCACGAACAGGATTCGGTTCCACTTAGTCACCCAGATAACTCCTCCCAGAGGCTCTGGCAGGCTGAAGACTTTCTACTAAAATGCCTTCCTGTACAGAGACTGTCTCCTCACCATGGTTCCTACCATCGACATCTTAAACATGAGAGTCTGAGTTGAAAATAAAAACACTTTCTGCAAAGTTTAAGTTATAGGAGATGGAACATTCCTTAATCAAATGCCTTTTTAATCAATTGCACTAGAAATTAAAATGTATTTTCTCTTCTCTAGTTCATTTTTTATTTAAAAGAAACTATTGATTTAAGTCCAAGAATCTATAGTTGAGCAAAAAGAAAAATTTAACCAACATAGGATTATACAAACACTGGATCAAATTTCAATCAATTACTATCCAAGGAGTTTTGAATGGGAATAAACAAATTATTTCACTTCTAAGTGAAAGCTTTATAGATCTGACATGAAAATGCTTATTGCCATAGTTAATAGAAGCTTTGCAAATTAGTGTCTATATAGAGAGAAAAAAAAAATCATAAAAGCCAGAGACATTTTCGGGAGGAGAAAAAGACAGTAGCTGCCAGCACTCAGACAATGATTTTCCTGTGCAGTTTTAGTCCTCAAATTAAGCTATCTTGTCAGTAATTGATTTAAACCATGAGTCCCAAGAACTGGTTTAAATCTTGACATCTAAAAATGGATACTAAAATCTTTTTTCCTAAAAGATTCTAGATACTGAAAGAATTCTTGGCTTTAATGAGCTGTTGCCATTTCATTCAATCAACCAGTGTTTTATTTATAGAATAGCTACCATAGGCAAGGAGCCCTGTGGGGTACATAAAAATGAAGCAGACAAGTCCCTGGAATGGAGCAGGGAAAGAGAACATGCCGAGTATGACAAGGCAGTAAGCAGGGGCTGGGATAAATGCGGTGGCACCATGCGCTATTACAGCTCACTCATTTATGCATTTGTGCATTCATTCATGCAACACATATCGGGTGCTTCCTCTACCAGGAACAATTCTAGAAGCAGAGGAACATGGCCCCCACTCTCATGAAGTTATGGTCCAAAAGAGGAGAGAGACAATGATCAAATATAATCACATCTATGCACGGAGGACAGATGCGCAATTCTGAGGAGGCACTGAGGATGGTGATCTGGCCTGGTCAAGAAAAAGCAGTTGACCAAGGCAGCTTTGGCCTGAACTATTATGAAGAGTTCCCTGGGCACAGAATGAAACCACAAATGCAAAGGTGCTGTGGGCCCCAGGTGCGTAGGGAGCACTTGGGACTGAAAGAAAACTAGTGGGCCTAGAGCAGAAATAACACGAGTCATGCTGGATGAAGCTGGGGGACAGGCAGGGCCCAGATCATGAGGGGCTCTTCAGGCCATGGGAAGGATTTTGGCTTTTATTTGGAGAGCAATGAGAAGACACCTGAGGGTTAAGAAGGGAGCAGTGGGGTCAGATTGAATTTTGAAAAGATGAATCACTTTGCTTACTTGATTTGAGAACAAATATGGCAGGAAAAGAAGAGCAGAATGATTCAGGAAACACATGATGTTTGTTTAGATAATGGTGGTCAAAATAAGCGAGTTTATAGATTTGAAATATTTAGGCAATAAGATAGTCAACACTGGTGATCATTGTTTTAAGAAAGGGGCAGGCAAAGGAGAAGTATCAATGAGAGATGACTGCTATGTATGTGGCACTGGATGGAAGGTGGTGCTAGTCCCCGAGAGAGCAAACACTAGAAAAGAGCAGGTCTGGGGGGAAGGGAAGAGAGATCATGAGAGTGATCATGGATATGTCGGGTCTGAATAGCAGGATGCAGCTAGGTAGATGGGTCTGCAGGTAAGAGGTGAAATATATGTGTGGGTTTCATCTGCATAGAGGTGGTCACCAAAGCCACAGGAGTAGGAGAGATTGCAGAGGGAGAACATATAAAACGAGAAAAGGAGAAGGCGTGGGGCCAACCCTTGAGGACTCTGACATTTAACGGCTTAATAACCATCAGAGAGATAAAGAACTACTTGAGAGCTAGGAGGAAAACCAGATGAGCATGGCACCACGGAAGCCCTGGCTAGACTGTCTTCTAAGAAGTGACATGGTCAGTGTCGAATGCTGCTGCAAGGTGAAGTAAGATGGTGGATCTCGTGACACTGGCAAGGGTGTGTGTGTGGTGGGGGAAGCTAAAGCAAATCTGAAATGAGTCGAGTGTGACACGGAAGCAATGAAATAAACCCATCTTCCAAAGCGGCTCAACTGGGTGTGGAAGACAGGACGGGAGAGCAGGGCAAATGGACATGAGTCTGTGTGGAGGTTGTTTTTGGTATGTATGTATGTATGTATGTATTTATTTATTTATTAAAGATTTTATTTATTTTTTAGAGAGCGAGCGAGCGAGAAACAGCATGAGAGGGGAAAGGGTCAGAGGGAGAAGCAGGCTTCCTGCTGAGCCGGGAGCCTGATGTGGGACTCGATCCCAGGACCTTGGGTTCATGACTCGAGCCGAAGGCAGACGCTTAACCATCTGAGCCACCCAGGCGCCCTTGGTTTTTATTTTTAATAGGAGAAAATGAAGAGTGTCTAAAAGCCTGCAGAAAGGGTTTCTTTCCTAGGGAAATGTCAGCTATGAAGGGCAGAGAGAGGGAAGGAGGATGATGCTGCTGAGGAGGGCGCTGGGGTACGTTGCAAGGACAAGTGGAGGTACTGGCCTGGGAGGAAAGGAAGGTAAAAATGTCTCTATTGCAACATGAGGGAAGAAGGAAAGGGTGGGAGGAGATGGTTGATACCTAGAACAGAGAGCCCTGTCAGATGTGAAGTCGATGGTGAGGCCACCAGCTAAAAAGAGTAGAAAAGATCTGAAATGGATCAGTGAAGAAAGAAGGAGAGCAGAGTGAGAAAAAAAGGGCTGTGTACAGATCATCTGAGGTGGGAAATCAGTAAAGCACGGAGGACTGTGATGATGACTTTTGTGTAGCCTTGAAGAGGCGTATTGTCATGTTGGTTTACATCCAACTGAGCTTTAGCCAGATTTTTTTAATGGAATGCTGAGGTTTTGTCTTGAGAAATGAAAACTGAGCAAGAAGATAGACAAGTAAATCCATTTTCAATTGAGGAGTCTAAGACTAGAATAAGCACACTAAGGTTTCCCATAAATTTTACTAATCAAACTTAATCTAAGTATGTGATTAAGTTCTATTCTTAAATTCAACTCTTATTTTCTTTCAAAATAATCTCAGAAAATCTCACCCAAACTGATTCTTTAACATTTTACATCTACATAATAAGGAAAAATAAAAAATAAGATGACCTAAATGCAAATCTGACATATGTGTAACTGAAGTTCTCTTTTTTGTCAATATAGGCTACACCTATTATAAAGATATCTCAATCCTGGGAACTGAAAATCATAAAAAAAGTGGACAGTCATAATTTCAAATTTTGGGTGGCAAAGAACAAACAACATCAGAACGTATGAGTTATTATTTTTTTCCTACCGTATTCACACTTCTTTTTTCCAGTAGTAGTCGAAATAAATTAGCTGTAACCTTGTTATCATGGACACCTTGCTCAAGGCCGCGATTATCATCTTGCATGAGTCTTCGATCCATGATAACTTCAATCTGACCTAACAAACAAACAAACAAACTGGCCAGAGTTATTTAATACAAACATCCAGTGACAATCACATAAGTTTAGGCACGGTCCTGATTTAAGCCAAGGAGACAGATCCATATAGCCCAAAGTACCAAGGGCTTTCTCAAAACAGCTAGGATAAATGCAAAAAACAGGACTTTATTTCCATTCTTCTTCATAAATGTCTGGTAAAATTTGGTAAGAAATTTAAAAATGAGACAGATCAAAACTTAAGTGAAATTTAAAAAGAATTAATCTGAAGAGTAAATTATGTCCTCTAAAATTTTTAGTGGTAGCACCTGGAATTTAAAAACATTTATGAGGTTCATTAGGAAACATACATCACACCTGGAGTAACAAGGCAAATACAGATGTGTAGAATCTAAAAAGGATTTGAAAGACTAAGCGTTTTGGTTACTTGGTATCTGGTGATTCTCTGAAGAAACCC
This sequence comes from Mirounga angustirostris, assembly GCF_029215605.1. Taxonomy (NCBI): domain Eukaryota; kingdom Metazoa; phylum Chordata; class Mammalia; order Carnivora; family Phocidae; genus Mirounga; species Mirounga angustirostris. The sequence continues at coordinate 58,217 of NW_026991943.1, read as the reverse complement.
CAGGATTTGGAGACACCCAGCACGTACCCCCTTCCCTCCCTGGTATTAAGTTAGTGGCATCAACTATCCTCTCTCCTCTAGTTCAAGAAGAGGTCATATTTGGTTCCTTCATTGGCTGTGCAGTAATTCCACACCTCCTCTAGGTTAAGTTGTAAGCTAAGAATTAGGCTATGAGACTACAAACCAAAAAACCCTATCCAAAACAAAGCAAAAAACCACCCAGAGCCACAGTCATATATTTACACTAAAAAAAACCCTAGTCATACATAAAAATATATGCATATTCATCCATCCACTCATTCACATTTGTTACAGTACTAAATGATCTTTTGGCATAAAAGAGCAATACATAAAATATTTTAATAACTATTATTTTCACACAGTCAATCCAACTCTGTTTAGTTCTTTCTTCTCAATTTAGGTACCCAGTACATAAAACTGCCAGTGATGGTCAGAATTTTCGTTGTTACTACCTCCATATTTATCTTAGAACACAACTGTCTAGAATGTGCTCCTCAGGCACTGGGACGAATTGGCCATCTAGAGCTTGATCATGTCACACCCAAATGAGTACATCAATCTCTTGGCAGTTTCTCTCTTCTCCCTGCCTCCAAATGTTAGCCCTCATAATATGTGACACTCAGTAAATCTCCTGGGCTGTACTCAAATTGTTCTTCTGTTTGTAGGTACTGAAATGCTAGGGTGCTTGGCTGTCTGTAGCAGGGGCACCTGGGCCAGGTGTGACTCTTGAGCCCCCCATTTTTAAACGTTGCCTTAAATTCTCAAAGCTGGGTCCTTAAATAGGGAACTAGACATTAGGACTGGAGCAATCATGGAGTAGACAGTTATGTCACTTCCCTTGACAAAGGCAAGCTGAGAAATAAAGCTCCTCTGTCCCTAAACCACATTTAGGAATTTTATGTGAAGTTGTCCAATCTATAAATAGTTGACTTAATTTTTTAAAAATCAAAACATATGGAGTGCCTGGGTGGCTCAGTCATTAAGCGGCTGCCTTCAGCTCAGGTCATGGTCCCGGGGTCCCGGGATCGAGCCCCATATTGTGCTCCCTGCTCCCTGGGAAGCCTGCTTCTCCCTCTCCCACTCCCCCTGCTTATGTTCCCTCTCTCGCTGTCTCTCTCTTTCTCTGTCAAATAAATGAATAAAATCTCCAAAAAAAATAAAAATAAAAACATAAAAAATTCCAGACTCCTGGGCTCTTCAGAAGCAGAAAAATTTGGCAACCCTGGGCCCCTTTCCCCATGGTGACAACAACCTGGCGCTGAGCAGCGGCTGCCCCACCGTTCACTGGGAATGGTGTGCCCCAGTTTGCCGAAGCCCCACCACTCCCCGCTGCATCCCTGATGTGAGGCCATTATTATTTTTCTAACAGCGTTAATGTCTTTATGGCATCATCTCATGAGTCTGTGTAATGAAAGCCACAAAAGAAGATGAGTAGTATGCTTTTTTGTGTGGGTGGACATATGGAATGTATGTATATGCCCAATTAAAAAAGTGGGTTTGGGGCAAAGGGTACGTCAGGTACCTGCACACCTTTATTATCTGCCTGGCTCCTTAAGACATTTGTCTTAGCAACTCTTAATATGTAAGAAAGAAGAGCAATTTGACTACATATAAATGATAATGAAAAAATATGTATTATAAAGGACATACGCCTCTCCATAGAAGGTTTTATAAAAATTAATCTGTGTTTACGATTTATTTTCTCTTTCCATCTTGTTCTATCTTTTGGAATCCTTAAAGTTGTGTCTGTCACCTCTTTATCTGCCTAGCTGTATCATTGCAACTCCCTTTCTTCTTTCGGGTAGAAGTGCCCTAGAACGATACGATTCAGAGAAGGACCTAGGTTTGAACTGTTACGTCCCGCCTTTGCGAACTTAGGCAACTCTGGGAATTTCTAACTTTTACCCCAGCTCCCTCTCCTCTTTGGCTTCTGAGAGAGTTTCCACAGCCATTCCATTATGACAACGACAGAGGCTTGTGCAAACAATGAGCTATCAGGAGAGAAAAATTATCTTTAAGAAGCCATGGTTTCATGGAGCTTTAGGTCCCTCATTCTTCATCAGAAGATTGAAGAAATACATTATTTTATGTTATTCTCACAAAACCAAAATTAACTAATAGCTGGTGTCTGAAGATGATAATTAATAATATGACCAACAGAAAAATTATACATTTGGAACTGAAACTTGTAAGAGCAAAAAAGAATCCAAACAACACGCACCACTTTTCAAACTTGAAACCCCTAAAGACTGAGCTGAGAGTAATGTCAAGCGATGCTTGGTGTCCTGTATATAGGCCATTGTGGTCATCGGATAGACATTTGCTTGAAGAGGCAATTTGCTCATCGTCATTCTGGGCTGAATCTATAAGACCAAACAGTTCACTTTAAAAAAAAGAAATCAAGGGATATTTACAGATGTACTTTAAAAAATTAGTACTGACTACAGATGACGTTTCTTCCAAAAAGAAAAAGGTATAGCTTCCTTTCTTGTTCAAAGGAAGAGCTAATTTAGGAATTAAAACATTCTTTCAAACAATATGAAAAAAAAAATAAGGAGGATCTTAGAAAACTTTTAGGTGAGAAAGGTAGAACTTATCCAGGTTCTTAAAATAGGCATTCCTATTTAATTCAGAATAAAAATCCTTAACAAAAGTCTTCTAGCTTTCCAATATTTGCATAAAACAAATTATAAAGGTATCAAGTATTCATTTCTCATCTAAATCTAACATACTGCTTTTGTAATGAATGCTAAGCATAATAGCTCTCTATCCCCTTTCAAAAAATCTCTCTTATAATTCTTGAATCAGTTTTAATAAATACCACAGATCCCCTTATCAAATCCTCTAACATATTACATTAAAATAATCAAATTAATATTTATATTTAAAAACTCTTCAGTGCTTATTCTTCTTGTTTAGTGTCAATGTAGGTAGTTCCATATTTTAACTTTTCTTGGTCTGGTATGTGAATGCATGAAATACATTATTTTATTTTTTGACCCAAAATTCACTAAGCTGGTTGGGGCTGAGGAGAGTCCCTCAAACCTCAGGAGGAAACATCAAACAGAGACTTTGTTACGAGGTATCTTATTCACACCACATAAAAATGACATCTCTCCTGTTCAGCTCATGCAAGTCTGACATGACACTCAAGAAGAAAAGGAGTACAAAGTTAATGTAATAGTATTGAGTGCCCATTATAACGAGACAAAGTACGGGCATTCACAAATATGATCTTTAATCTTTACAACAACCCTGTAGTGCATCCTTTAACTTACTGGTTGTACTGAATAGTGTCCCCCAAATTCATGGTCATCCATAACCTGTGAATGTGATTTTGTTCTGAAATAGGATCTCTACAGACATAAGGTATAGTGGATTAGGGTGGGCTCTAATCCAAGGGCTGGTGTCCTTCTAAGCAGGAAACCTGGACACGAAAGGACACACACGGCAACACAAGGAGAATACGACAGGGACTCTGGGACAGCAGAGGCAGACAGTGGAGTGATGGGTCTACAAGCCCATCAGAAGCCCCAACAGGCAAGGAAGAGTATTTCCCTAGAGCCTCTGGAGGGAGTGTGGCCCTGAAGACATCTTGATTTGGGACTTCTGGTGTCCAGAACTATGACAGAATAAATTCTTGTTGTTCTAAGCCACCCATTTTGTGGTAATTTGTATCACAGGCCCAGGAAATTATGAACCTGAAGAAACAACTGCAAAATGTTAAAAAAAAAAAAAAGAAAGAAAGAAAGAAAAAAGAAGAGAGAGTTTCAAAGAATTTTCCATTTCTCCTTTCCAATCTGGATCTTCCCAATCAAATTAACTTGTATACTCACTGAAAAGGACATTCACACTGTCATGACTATAGGGCTGCCACCCTCACTCCCTACCTGTTGGTCTAGATTTCTAGTTTTGCTCAAGGACTACTCTTTCCAAGGCTTAAAAAATGGCCTATTTTAGAAGCAGACATATTTAGGTCATAAATTTAGAAATTTAGAAGTTTAGAAATAATATTTTCCCATTTATTCAAATGTTCGATCCTTGAAAAGAAAATTCACATGTTTATTCACTTTTACTAAGTTTTTTTCATTCATGTATACACCCACACATACAAATAATTGCTTTTGTAAGATTTTAAGAAAAGAGTTTCTTTTGTACACAAGGAAAATGAATCACCATAAAGTCAGGGCTTCATTTGAAAACCAAACAGCTGTGGTAGAATTAACATGTAAATTCAAAGTGTATAATGCAATTTTTATGCTTTGGAACAGGTTTAAATTTAACCTTTGCAGGAAATTGTAGAAGAGAAAATTATCACAACCCCTTCCACTCATCCCAGTTGAAAATCAGACAAAGTAAAAGCATTTGTTGTGAAATTATTTCTATTCATAGCCAGAAATTTCTAAAATGCTAATGTCTCAAAAACATGCTAATGTTTTTAGTGGTAGTATTTCAAAGCTATGTTGTCACACACATATACTCTGAATATAGAAATTTATGTAACAATCAAAAGAGCCCTATTAAATTAGAGAGCTAACAATCTGAAAAAAAATGAGTCAATTTTCTCATTACTATTTCAAACTATTTTGTGAACATTTTGATTAAATACATACCTGCCCACATTTCTATATATGTGCTTGTATTTCTTTGTCTATGTATATGTACACAAGTGTGTGCATAAAGGTAAATACACATACATTATTGATAAAAAGAGGGAAAGAGCTTTCCTGAAATTTAAAAGAGCCCATTATTACATTATACATTTAAAAGTATATATGTAATAAATTAAATACACACATACCATTTCTTTATGAGGGGAAAAATACATACTCCACCAATCCCTAATTATGTTTCCTTTCTATTAAACAAATTCAGATATATTTTGGTGTCAAGGCATTTAACATGCAAATGGTCACCAAATCTGCCTTTGAAAAAACTACCTCCGTAAATCAGATGCTCTACAAACCAATCTCTCAAATATCTGTTCTAACTTTGGACATCTGGTTGAATATAGAACCTATAAGTACCTGTTAAAATTCAGTTTTCCTTTAGAAATAATTTGTAAACTTAAGCATATTTTTCAAAGGATCCAAAATTAACTGGCCCACTACCATATATAAAAGTTACACACTAACACAGCTATTACTTAGACATTTTAAGAGAAAATTACCTGATATCCATTCAGGTCAGTATAAAATTTGTTTTGACTGTTTATGCTAGAAGAAATTCTCATTGCAATCTCACGGTTATGTTCTTTTCGGATGTCCACGATATTGGACACTTCCACAGACTGTCCGTCTATTCCTAAATTTAAAAGAATATATATGTTAATAGAAATTGATTGCTCCACTTTTCTTATACTGTACAGAACTTCCAGAGTGACATACATTTTCCCATTTTCTATTCCTATCTTCACCATTTTTCATGCTAACTGTGCCACCGTTCACCTTTTTCTTTCTTTTCTTTCTTTCTTTTTTTTTTTTTACACTGTCAGACAGTAGAAAACATTTACTCCGGAGAACATGTAACTCAACAGAAGGATGAAGAGCTTGGGATGAGATAAATGCAGATGAAATATAACATGCAAATGATTCTCCAATGAGTTCTGGAGGGAAAAGAGAACTTTAAATGAGAAAAGGTTAGCCCCAGTCCAGGCCAGGCCGCCTGTCACGTGTACGGCCATTCTCCAACAGAGCCATGTGAGCCTACTTCTTCACGGCTCGCCTTCCGTGCTGGAAATCTGAAGCAGTGAGATCTACACTCTGTTGGTTCGAGAGACAGTCTATTACTGCCCATGATCTATAATCTAGGAAAAGAGACACGAGATCCAATGAGATGCTTTATGGCTAAAATGGATATTATCATATTAGTATTTGTGGAGTATAATCTGGACAGCTCCCCAGAAGTTAAATCAATTTTTTTTTAAGATTTTATTTATTTATTTGACAGAGAGAGACAGCGAGAGAGGGAACACAAGCAGGGGGAGTGGGAGAGGGAGAAGCAGGCTTCCCGCCGAGCAGGGAGTCCGATGCGGGGCTCGATCCCAGGACCCTGGGATCATGACCTGAGCGGAAGGCAGCCACTTAGCCGACTGAGCCACCCAGGTGCCCCAAGTTAAATCAATTTTAATTGAGTTTGGTATCTCTTAGGACCCCTTGTTATGGAGTGATTCATTTTGTCCTTTGCTATATAAAGCAGAGGACAGCTTGAAGAAGTCCCAGATGTATCAAACATTTATTTTTTTGGATAAGCCTAAACTTTTCACTAATTTCTATCTGTCATGCCACCCTAACTATATCTTATGGTCCTGAGTGAAGCCTTGGGTCTATTTCCGAGACGGAGAGGGGAGTTATGGAGAAATCCAACACTCCTAATACAGACTGAGTATGTAGAAGAGATACTGGATCTTCTACAAAAGAGCAATCAGGAAAGCAAGCAATCAAAAGAAGAAAGACTGGCCCTATCCTATTTCATACGGCAGAAGGTTTTTAAGGTTCTAAGAGCCCTGGACACGTACCTGCAGTTGTCAGCCGTTACCCACCAGGCCTCACACACACTCTGTCACAGCGTGCTGATCACCAGGACACTCTTTAGACAAAGAAGGCTATGTAAAGAGAAATGGGGAGTGGGAGAAGGGAGTAAGGAGGACTTTTTCTGGAAGCCAAGAAGAATCCCCAGGGCTTAGAGAAGATGAAAGCAAACAGTTAAAGGAAGGAAGTTTGAATCGGTGGGACTGGTGGAAAATAATGAAAATGCAGCTAGCTGAGGCACTATAGGTTTATGTGAGAAGTACACCGGAAATTGTAAGACATCAATAGTAATATGCTGACAATACTAAATGGGCAGAAGCCTCCATCAACAGATTTTTCAGAATTCTCACAGAAGTTCTTTTCTGGGAGATGTTACGCCTCCAACTCGACAACCTCAGTCAGAGATGACTTCAGTTTCTTACTATGTTCATAAAGCTGTGATGAGCAGTATGACCTCATGTGTGGGGGAAGAAGGTCCTTTTCTTTTCCCTCCCACTTTATGGCCAGTCTGAACCACTAACCAGTAAAATATACATATAACTTTCCTTCTGACAATTACCAGATAACTGACCCAAATAGCTTCACTACTACTGGGAAGTTAAAAGAAAACAAAAATCACATCCACTGATGCCAGAACAACGGTGTTTTCTTTGACTAGGAAATGTATTACTTTCGATGCAAACTTTCCTTTCAGTAGGTTTATGTCAACCCCAATATCTTTCAAAGCCAATGAAATGTATATGGAATTCTAACAGACAAGCTTCCACAAATGAACCAAAGATGCCAAAAAACACAAAATACAGCATAGGGATGAAGTCCCCCATGAAGCATTCAGGCGAACACCTCATCTACTGGAGGCATTCGTGGCTGTTTGGCACCACGTCTGTTTTCTCCTCTCTAGACTCGATATTCTCCCAGGGGGTCAATAGAGTACATGAAATGAAATAAAGTCTTTACAAAGGAGAGTGTCATTAATTTCAAGTCACGTATCTCTGGAAAACATTTACAAAAAACATGCTTCAAGAAAAAATAAATAATTTCACATTACCTCTGGCAATAATAAATTATTTCTGTTGAGAAAATGATCTTTCTTGAGCTCAGTATTATGCTCAGATCCGGTTGTGGCAACAAATGCTTAAGTCTCCTTTAAAAGGAGCCTCGATGTCCATTCACAGTTCAGCAAGACATCTGTGCCAGGACAGGCTTTTAAAGTAAGATCAAACCTAATACACTTATTACGAACAAACCAAATAAATCTTGTAATGGTAATCAAAGCAAGGAGGTATCCCTGAGTCATCAAAGGTAATTTATTACTTTTTAAAGAAGAATCTATGTGAGGGGGATAAAGGACTGCTACCTTTTCCTACTCTAGGTCAAGAATTCCCTAAAGTGTGCCATTCCCAAAGAAGCTCATGGGATTGAGGGGAGAACTCCCTGGGAAGCATGGGTATGAACCGATCGGTCTCAGTGACCTGCAGAACCTTTGCAGCAAAAGGTTCTTTTACCAAATTGGTTCCACCTGGGCATGGATGGCCAGGAATTTCTAAGCCCCTCTGGTTTTTCTTCAGTCCTGGGAAAGAAAACAGCTCCTACCTAACAAGCATAGTCCGAAGAGTTATGTCATTGATAAAGACAGAGAATTAAGAACTCCCTTGCTGCTAACACCTCACCCTCTGTCCCCAGAAAGAGAGAATGGAGATTATTTATCTTTATTAACAGAGGCAATGCAAGGTAAAAACAGAGCAAGTCCACAGGTGGAAAGCCATCATAGAGAAGCGGAAAGAGTCTTGCAGAACTCTGAAGTTTTTTTTTTTTTTTTTTTTTTTTTCTCCTCCCTGGAGCCTGTTAGCTCCTTACAGATTGTCTTACACACCATCTCTGCATTCCAGTTTTTAACAATAATTTGGGGATGTAGTAGGTGCTGAATCACCATTAAAGAGAATGAGTTAAGATGTGAGAGGCTGTCCTTCATGATGCAGAAGTCAGCTGACATGGGAGGAAAGCAAACTAGGCCATGGACAGAGTTTAAATAGAAAGAAGGGAATAAGTACTTAGATTTTGAGCAAACACATGCATGTTAGAATGTAAGCTCCTCAAGCACTGGGACCATGTCTTATTTATCTTTATGCTCCCAGCACATAATAGGCAGATAGTGTTTGCTGAGTAACGGGCAGCAGCTACATGGAAGAATCAGCCAACAATTACTGAGTCCCCGCTATGTACCATATGCCCCGCCATATGCTTTACATACAGTAACTCATTCAATCCTGACCCTAAGCCTAGGAGAACATACCTTGCCCCAGATCACAAGGCTGACAGAACCAGCACTAAGCCTCTCGGCCATCATGTCTCACTGGCAAATTGACCACTAGAGAATGTTAAAGTTACTTTGGGACCATGGATTGGAGAAGCTTTGCAGTGACTCTAAGTAGAAAGGAGACCTCCAGGTTATTTTTTAAGAAAGGGAGAGGGTACTGATCTGGGATGATATGCTGCAAGTGCTACCTAAAGGAGACAAATACATTATCAGTAAAATAAAATAAAAATAATAAAAAATAATTATGGGACAGGCTTGCCAGAATACAAAACTTCTTCAAAACAATCCGAAATCTTTTCTTTAAAAATGTCACGGTCACTTTAGAAGCCAATAAAGTAATATATACTAATTAAAGACACTGTGATCTCACGTATTTACTTAAGATGAACACTAATCACAAGCACAAGCATGTTCACTGTGCACTGGTGCCAAGGGTAGAAACATGGGGAAACAGGCTAGATGCCCACCAACAGACAAATGAATAATAAAACCAGTACATCCACGTTTTGGACTGCTCTGTAGCAAATGAATGAGGTAGCTCTCTGCCCCGGCAAAGAACGATATCTGATGCAAGAGGTGAATGGAGCATTTGTACAGTGTGATGAACTTTTTGCTAAAACCAAACACAATACTATACCTTTCTGCAGATATGCATGCAAGAGAGGTGTGTGTGAGAGAGAGAGAGGAGATAGAGAGAGAGAATGCAAGTGATCCGAGGGTGCACACAGGTATCTGATTACCTCTCTTGAGTAGTGGATAGGGACCACGCACAGATTCTAGAGGGATTTTACATTATATACATATACTATAATGTGTGACACTTTTGTCAAAAGAGTATACATATATATTATTTGTATACATAAAAATTATTATCTTTTTTATTCTATTTTTCTTAGATTTTATTTATTTGACAGAGAAAGACACAGCAAGAGAAGGAACACAAGCAGGCAGAGTGGGAGAGGGAGAAGCAGGCTTCCCGCTGAGCAGGGAGCACGATACGGGGCTCGATCCCAGGACCCCGGGACCATGACCTGAGCCGAAGGCAGACACTTAACAACTGAGCCACCCAGGTGCCCCCGAACTTACCCAACTTAACCAGGAGTTGACGCTTAGGGTTAACTAATACACACTGCTTCACTCAACACATAAACGACAATTCTCGCAACAATGATAAATTTAGTAGGACAATATGGAGATGATGTTTCTAAAAAAGCAAATATTATCATTTTTAAAAACTGTACTCATATCTGAAAGTACCAAAAATAAAAATGGTAATAACTCCCATAACTAGATGACCTTTTTGTTCATGTTGACTTATTCAACTTGCCTATCCATTGTAAGATCTAATTTATCCTCTGAGGTACTTGCTGATTTCCAGGTCTGTAAATGTTCATATTGACTATTTCTCCACAAGTGAAAATTTTAACATCTGCTTTCATGAATATAAATTTGAGTAAATTTCATTCCAAGTCTTGAATTTAAGAAAATGATGATGCACCACTTCGTTTCATTTCTAAAGCACTTGATAAATAACTACTACGACTTATTGATCAACTTATCATGAGCAAGGCACTAGTCTACATATTTTAGGCTTTTCATTTCAGTAATTCTTAAAATGATGCAAAAGTAAATGCATAATAGGAAAAGTATAGCATTTTGATTCCATGGATTGCAATTTTTGGTTAAAGATGACACCAATTAACTACAATATACTTGAAGACCTAGTAATAGAAAAAAACACACAATAACACTGAAAGCTGTCTCTTTTTTTTTTTTGTCCTATTAAGCATTGATTTTAAGAAACAATAGGTTTGGGACGCCTGGGTGGCTCAGTCGTTAAGCGTCTGCCTTCGGCTCAGGTCATGATCCCAGGGTCCTGGGATCGAGTCCCGCATCAGGCTCCCTGCTCCTTGGGAGCCTGCTTCTCCCTCTGCCTCTGCCTCTCTCTCTCTATCTCTCATGAATAAATGAATAGAATCTTAAAAAAAAAAAAAAGAAACAATAGGTTTTTTGGAAGCTCTCTCTTGGAGGGAATACAACATCTACATCAGTAACATTTTTTTAAATCCAAAACAGACAAGATCTAACGAAAGCACTTCCATGGGGAGTGAATAAAACAGCTCACAACACTGTAGAGCTTTCCTGTTCCCTTCCCAACGATCCAAGCTGGGGCTGGTCCAGGACAAGCGAGGGAAGAATGCTAGAATACTCATAATGGTCTGTTCGCATACTCTCCACACTGACAGTCACTCTGAACTTGCCTACTTCCCGCTCTCCCAAACATGCTCCTTTCCAAGGTAGCTTAATGCAGGAAGCCTGGATTCTGTGTACTCTTACTTCTCAAGTTGATCTTGCTATGGAGGCAAGCAGTTCTTCCTTGTTTTTTTCTTTTTTTTTTTAAATCACACTTTTACCGTTCCTTCTCTTGAATTAACAAAAAAGAATCAGTAGCATACCACTCATTCATCCTAACTCCAGTGGACGCTGAACAGAGACAATTTGCAATACTGGTGTTTGGTTGAACTTTAAAGGCTGGGTAACAAATATTTTCCAAAACATGTGATTTTCTATTGTTTGCCTTCAACAAAACTGAAGGTGTATCTAATCAATTTGTCAGGCAGTAGATCATTAAAAATAATTGATTGAAACTCAAGTTTGACAATAGACAATTCTGTGATTTATGGACCATAACTCATAAGGAGTTCAAGGGACTGAATGACATTCTTATAATAGAACTCCTTCCATTCCCACCTATTTATGGTAACATCATTTTTTGGCCTTACCTTTATAAAAACAAAAATTAAGAAGAAAATCGATGCTGAAACCTATCTCATTCTAGCAATAAGTAACATTCACCAATGGATACATGAACATATGGGGATACAAAGGGTAGAAACGATTCATCCACTGAGCAAAAAGTTTCCTATAAGTTCATGAAATAAATGACCAAAATGGCAATATACAGGAGGCAGACGCTTAACGACTGAGCCACCCAGGTGCCCCTATACAGGGACTGTTTTGATCAACTGTATACTACTAATAATCTTTATAACTCAATCCAGAAAAAATTTAATACTTACTTTTAGGATGATAGAATTTTTAAACTTAATATACACATACATATGTATTTCATAAGAGTAATGAAAGGTTGATGAATAACAAGACTCTCAAGCATAAAAATATTACATTAAGATAAAATTCTGTGGAAGTAGAATGGAAATACGAGTTCAAGGAGAAAATAAGGATGTGAAATTTGACTGTTAAAGATCTTATTCAGGCCTTTTTAAAAATGCATGATTTGGAAATCAAATTGCTACTCACTGGATATGCTTATTTTAAAATGTCAATATTTATTATATTCCAGAAAAAAACATCTGCAATTCTTTAAATGTATAAAAACTAGATGCCAACTTAAATATATGTAATAGTTTTTCAAATTCTAATAGGAACAAAGGAGTCTGATTAAAAAAAACCCCACTTCACGCTTTGTAATGTTCTTTCCCTCCTTTCTGCCTATATAAATGACATTTCTCTAAGACATAGCATCTCAACAGCTCACTTCCTTTATCAAATCTTCCCCAACACCCCCAACCCTCAATGGCTACTGTCTTTTGTAACACTTATGTCTAATTCATCTGGCCCACATCCTCTTTTTTTTTTTTTTAAGTAGACTCCACACCCAGCACGGAGCCCAATGTGGGGCTTGAACTCACAACCCCTAAGATCAAGACCTGAGCTGAGATCAAGAGTCAGACGCCTAACCGACGGAGCCACCCAGGTGCCCAAAGCCTACACAACCTCTTAAGGAGACACAACACTTAATATGTGCCAGGCTTTATGTATATTAACTCAGTTAATCTTCCAACACTTCTGTGAGGTGGATTCTATTATTGTCACCTTTTTCAGTATGACAAAACCAAGGACAGAGAGGTAATAACTTGCGCAAGGTCAAGCAGCTAGCTAGTAAGCGGCAGAGCTGGGATAGGAGCTGGAGATGACATGCAGGTACGTGGACTCTGGAGTCTGAGCTCTTAACCACCATACTCCCCCTATATTTCCCATCCCCCTGCCCTTCATCTGAGTTTAGTACAACACTTATTTGTGGGGGAGGATGCTTCCCTGCTAAGAAGCTATGCTTTCAACACAGCAGCTGCTGTCAACGAGCCCCCAAGATAACCTCTGAGTTCTCAATTTGTGTAGCCAGAATGTGCTTATAGTCCCTTAAAATAACCTCCTCTTTCATGCCTGTAGGGAATAATCAGATTCAACACATAGCTACTTATTTCAATTTTTAAAAGTTCCAATTAACAGGAAAGAAAAATCCTTAGCAGTCAATTGCATATTATGGTATTCCAAAAATGTCTGAATTACCTAAGTCTGCCTAGCCATAACTTACTTAATGCTTTTTACTCTTAAACTAAATATGGAATGCAGTCCTGGGAAAAAAATGAGAGATTGATTGCAAACCATTTTAATATCCTCATGAATCTTTTCATGGAAATAAAAACAACTTCAGTGAAGCTCTGAGACCTTGTTTACAAGGAGGAGGACTCCAGGGATGGAAGGCCCAGATTCAACCAACCTTAGAAGATGAATTTAGGAGCAAGGAGTTAAGCACAACAGAGACTTTATGTAATACTAAGTTTTGTGAAGACTCTTTAATGGTTATACCTAATTGGCCATCTATCTAGTCTTTCTACAGTTTAAGAAACTGAGTCCGTAAGAAATCTAAGGACAAACTCAAGGTCACTGGTTGGCTTCAAGGCACAACTGAGGATTCAGACCTCTAATTCCCAGTGTGATTCTCTTATGTGTTTAACTAGATGGAGTTCATTTTGACTTTCTAAAAGTCAAGGGTCATGTTATGAATCCAATCACATTACATATTCAAAACAGAGAAAAACTAAGCGACCTCTTTTTGAATGCTAAATGTGCCCATGCAAGGAAATTACTCAGTCATTGCAGCCAAAGGAAAGTCTTTTCTTCCATACTTTTTGATGGCAGTTCATTACATTTTACCTCCAGGCTACTTGCTTTCTTTTAGCAAGATCCATTACATATAGTACTTTCATAGTATGTTGGTGGAAAATAGGCAAAAGTATTGCATTTAGATATTTCTCTTAAGGGTTGAAACATGGTTTGCACACATACTCATTCATTCACAAACACCCGCCTAGGAGAACGTAGTCCTGGGGCGGAGAGGCGGGGGGAAGCTTGAAGGTATATATTTTAACCGATCTGGAACCTGAACCTTGTGCTAGTGAAAATGTACAGGACACACTGGTAACCCATAGCAACCTCATTCTTCAAAGTAGCTGTTGATGTCAAAAAACTAGGGCACCAAAGTTTAATAATTACAACTCCAAAGACAAATGAAGCCACAGCTAGCAAATGTCACTTACTGATCATGATGTCACTGCAAGGTATGCATTTGTTGTGATGAAACAAATATAACGTAAGGGGATACAGGGGCTTCTGCCTGTATCACATTCTATCTTCCAAATCAAGATTAACAAAAAAAAGCTAAAGTAGCCTTAGTGACACGAAAAGCTTCAATTTAATGAAAGATGATTATAGTGCAAGAAAAATTAATCCTCATTTCTCCCATCTTTTCCTCCAGAAAAATGTTATTTTCTACAAACTAAATATAATCTTTGGAAAATTAAAAAAAAAATAGTTCCAAAAGGGCATTTCATTAAATTATGGGTGCTACAAAATGGATTTCTTATTTAACCTGATAGAAGGCGATACATTGTGTTGCATTAGAACTCTTTCAAATCCCTCTGATCTTGTAGAGCTTTTAAAGCTAGTGAGCACAAGATTTCCTCTAATTTAATATTTCTAGAAACGTTTTGAATGTAATGTTTGAACAATAATGAAAAGAAACACAAGAGTGTTTTTTAATAGCTTAAATGATGTTAAGAGAGGACTCTAAACTGCACCTCTGACCATTTTCAGAATCTGGAGAGAACACAAATAGACACTAAAACTTAAATATAAAACACCAAGAAAAAAACAAAAAACAAAAAAAACAAAGTTGGTTGAACCTACGCCTCCCAACTCAGTTTGTTGCAAAATCAATGATGACCACACAGTTTTTATAATCTGGGAAGTGCTGTTTGCTTTCTGTTCTTGCTTTTGTTTTCTCTCCCAAAGCTTAATTGGAGCCAAAGGTTACTTTGGGGGAGAAAACGGTCAAAGAGTAACTAAAATAGAGACTGAGGAATTTAAGGATACTTTATCAGGTTTGTATTACTTTAGTTTTTTTAAAAGAATATTTCAAGTAAACTGAATTTGAAACATTTAATATAGACTCTCAATAAAGACAGATATTCCATAATATCAACTCTTTCTGTTTCTTTATCCTTGTTGCTGAGAGGTAATAAAATCTTTTGTATAATTAATGGTTTAGTAACCTAATACCATTATAGTACCTAATCATAAAATATTAATAGTTTCTCTCCCCCAAGCCCCATTTTTTTCTGGCTCATAAATTTGGTACTAACAACAAACAGGCTCTATTCATTAATACTCATCCGAATAACTGCATCTGGTCAGTTTATTTAAAGGGGGCACAATTAGCATACATCCAAAGACAATTTAGAAAGTTAAATTTGAAAGTAGGTATTTACGTTCTTTCAAGAAATATTAAACGCAAGCCACTCGGCAAAAGCATGGAAGTTGGCTGATGTTTTCTCTACACCTAAGACGAAAAGCTACATCCTGTCCATGGATTTTGATCAATCGCCCAGATACCTGGTTTACATGAGGCCGAAGTTTAAAACACCGAAGAGCTTTCAAGTATTTCACAGTATGGCTGCTTTGGTGCAGCATAACCAGACCCCATTCAGGCACTTTGAACTCGTCGATATCCAAACACCCTGAAGACCTCACATCTCTTCCTTAGGTTTCGACCAGTGATTTAATTAAAACCCCAATGAGCCAGGATCCAGACAACCTGAGCCTTCATGCACCGGTATGTGAAAGAAAACGACAGATGGAGGGAGGTCAGGAAGGCGACTGAGAAGAGGCTCTCTCTCCACAACGGGGCTTATTTTTTCCAAGAGGGAGATTTGTTGAGAGGGGCTCAGATACAAACATAGAAGGATGTATAGTTGGAATGAAAGCCTTTCAGGTGAACTGGTATCTCCATCTCCCACCGATTGCTTTCATGTTGGAAAAAAACAAAAAATATAAACACTCTGGGCTTGAGAGAGCAAAAATAAAGATTGCTATGTCACTTTGAATGGTTATACACGCTGGTTTCAGGTTCAATCCAAGCCAAGAACAGTAAAACCCATCTGGAGAAGCACTCTAAGTTAACTTCACGTTATACCTAACTTATTTATCTGTCGTTTCCCACCAACTTCTGAAGCTTTCTGCTTTCAAGCTACAGAAATCTCATCCAAATGCTTCACCCTGTTTATTCCACCCATTGTGACATCCAGAGGCAATTCGAGGTCTGTATTCTTATTTTATTATTATTATTTTTGTTATGCTAATACTCTAAGCTTCCAGTTGAGAACAACTTCTCTTTCTTAACTGACCAATCCACTGGCATTGTCACCTTGGAGGGCTGGGAGGCAGTTAAATCTTGGTGGTTCCTGGTTCTGCAAAGGGGCTACTAGTCAGCCATTGGGCATTTTGGACTGCTTAGCTGGGGAGAAGGAAAGAGGAGAAAAGAAAAGCTTTTAGGGCCTGGTAAATGCATGTTTGTTGGGTTGAGTACACAGGCAAGTCAGAGCCTATTAATTTCCAAATCAACCACTGGGCTATGACGGCAAACTAAGCTTATAGTCACAGCAGCAGAAGAGGGCCCTCTAATTTACGGAAACCATCCTCTGTGATGAGCTCCAGATCCCCTGGACAACCTGCGAAAACTCTGAGGCTGCAATGATGGTGACAGACTCATTTAAACAAAAAGAAAAGCAATTAAGCAAACGGACTTGACTGAGAAGTAGGAATTCTCTGGCGAGCTGCTTCAGCATTAACTCTGTCACACAGCCTACCTCCTAAGTAGACCGAAGGAAAAACAACAGTAAACCATGCTTGATGACACAGGCCTGGGCCAAAGTGGGGGCCATGCTGTACTCAAGGAAGAAACATTCCATTACAAGCAACAGTTTTTTAAGCAAATCTAAAAGCAGATAAGCACATCTCCTGTGTGATGGGGATGCTACTTTCTACCCATAAAATGAAACCTCTGGCCGTAGCTGAAGGTATAATTTTAGAGCTCTCAGAGATGTTGAACAATGGCTTATGCAAGAGTAGAAAAGGATGGTCAAAAATATTGTTTCTGGCTTACCAGAGATTTTAGAAAACTCAATAAAACTCAATAAAAGATTATTTCAGACTTTCTTGTAGGTAGCAAAGTGAACATTCCCTGAACACAGTACCCTTTGCTTCCCCACAAAACCCAAAAAGCAAACAGCGCCTGCCCATATATTTTGTCATTAGTTTCAAACGCTTTATTATCTACTGGTATAAAGATTCAAGGAAACAATATTTCCTTTTCTAACTTTTTCAGCCTAGCTAACAGCAAAGAAGAATCTAAAGTGGCATTTTTATGAGGTCCTTTTCTAAGAGAGTTGATACCATGGTTAAGTGGTCTGGTTACTAGGATTAAATTTGTGGTTGGAAAAGTACTCCATTCTAAAAAAAGTGAATTCAACATGAACCAACATAAATGTGCAACTCTGAGGGTGTCTGGGAGCCACGGCTCCATCCAAATCCTAAGGAAGGACAAGAACCACTGCCCATGGTTAAGTCCCTAAGAGGATTAAAAGCCTATTTACTGTCACTTGGTTGATAAAGATGCTGCTCATCAGTCCCATCCTAAAAGCAATAAACAATCGCCCGATTTTATACTCTCCCAGGTAAAGACTTGTAAACAGAAAGAATTAGTAACGAACGTTTTTCTTAAAAGAAAGTTAAATTCCAGTAACACCTGCTATTGTAATACATTCCATATTTAAGGCAGGCCATACGTGGGGGGTGTGTGTGCATGTCAGAGACGGTTAATGATCTACTAACTGAAAGCCGTAATTGACAGAATTCCCATTTTGTAAAATTAAAACAACAACAAAAAACCCCACTGTTTTTAGATCTTAGAAATAAAGATTCCAATTAATGAACTCATGACCAAGACAAATATTATGAGACGTAAGAGGAGATATATATAGGGAAAGAACATACATATGTAGAGTTAAATGTTTTACCATTTCTGATTATCAAAAGGCTAAGTATATTTTTAAACCACACAGTGAGTATAATGACAAGTTTAGGAAAGACCACCATAAATACCATGTTCAAAAACCAATTGCTCCATGAGAGGCGATGGACTCTGAGAAACAAACTGAGGGTTCTAGAGGGGAGGGGGTGGGGGGATGAGTGAGCCTGGTGATGGGTATTAAAGAGGGCACGTACTGCATGGAGCACTGGGTGTTATGCACAAACAACGAATCATGGAACACTTCATCTAAAACTAGTGATGTAATGTATGGTGATTAACATAACATAACAAAAAAAAAAAAAACACAAAAAACCAATTGCTAGTTTATTAAAAACGACACACAAAGAATTCCAGAACCAGAGTACATGTTTCACAGCTATTGCTTTGTTTTCTTACCTTGGATGTTGTACAGTCGGACCCTATGGGTAACATGTTCCAAAAAGCAAGTCACGTCTGAGTAAAACCTTCCACGTTGCACTCTGACAAAGGGCAGTGTTGTGTAAACATAAGGCTGAGGAGGAAATGACATTTTTAAGAAAAAATTTCAGCTTTTAACTTTTCCAAGGGATGTTTATTATCATTTCCCAAATGGCAAATACATACCACCTGATATTTGCAATCTCAAGTGAAAACAAAACCTTACAAGGTATCAGAACAGGCGCATGCTATAAAAATGGAGTATAAGGTTTTTCATTAGACAAAAAGTGCTGAAAATAGAAAATAAAAATGTTTACAACTTGACTGGCCTAGGTGATCTACAAACATTCCCTCCCAGCTATAAAAATTTCTAATTAAAACCCTTCTATATTGTCCATGTGCTATTTATTAGAAATATCATTCATTCTGCAGCAGTGACATTTTCCCAGGCAAACGTTTATTATAACCGTGGCCCCCTAATGTTCAGGGGTCGGGCAGGTGGCAAGGATGACCACAGGGAGTCATCTAAGCAAACAGAAAGCAGGATTCAGAGAATTGCTTAATCACAGTTAGGTTTACTAGTCTATAAAACACACTGCCCTTTTACTAGAAAGAACTAGCTGAATATAAAGCAAATTTACAAACTTGAAAAAACTATGGCAACCACTGGTTTAAGGTTTCGTCATTTCGAATCTAATTGTCAAGAAAAATCAGGAACAGAACATACTTCTGTGACATAGGAACACATTGAAAGCATTTATGAAGAATTATATTTTCTCTTTTTTTTTGAAGGAATTATATTTTCTTAAGCATTACAGGCTGCAGAAGCTCAACAATGGCATGACGAGCTAGGCTTGCATTGCGAACTACTTAAGTAGCATCAGATTTTCAGAACTGTGAAATTTTCTTCCAAATGTACCTCTCTGGTTCCAGAAAAAATATTCTGAAATTAATATAATGCATTAAGAGTTTACAAAGTTCTTGGACCTAATTTTACCATATAGCTAAAAAGTAAGGGAAGAAGATGAAAGCTGGCATGGGGATTTCTGGGCTCCTACCTGTTTCTGATGCACCCACCTGCCTCCCTGATAGTCTTTTATTTTCTCTTTGTAAATATATGATAATTCTCTCGGTTTTTTAATTTAATATTAGAGCTATTTAAAGATAGAATAATTTTAAATAAATTAGTCACAATTGTCCATGCATAATATTCCAGAAGTATTGTTATTTTTCATTTTTTCTTTGGTATAAGAACAGTCAATCAAAACCAAATTCCTGGGGTGCCTGGGTGACTCAGTCGGTTAAGCGTCTGCCTTTGGCTGGGGTTATGATCCCAGGTTTCTGGAATCAAGCCCCACGTCGGTCTCCCTGCTGAGCAGGGAGCCTGCTTCTCCGTCTCCCTCTGCTGCTCCCCTTGCTTGTGCCCTCTCTCTGACTCTCTCTCTCAAATAAATAAATAAAAATCTTAAAAAAAAAAAAAAAAACCCAAAACCCAAATTCTTGTCCAAGTGAGAACAGACTGATACAGCTTATACTTAGGATCCACTACCCTTCCTAGAACGGCTACTATGAGCTGTAGTTTACCTTTAATTCCTCACTGATTAAAAAAAAAAATCGAAACAACAAAAAACTAGACTCCTTAGAACGGTCAATGCTATTCTTTAAAATCTATTATTTGGGGCGCCTGGGTGGCTCAGTCGTTAAGCGTCTGCCTTCAGCTCAGGTCATGGTCCCGGGGTGCTGGGATCGAGCCCCGCATCGGGCTCCCTGCTCAGCGAGAAGCCTGCTTCTCCCTCTCCCACCCCTGCTGCTTGTGTTCCTTCTCTCTCTGTGTCTCTCTCTGTCAAATAAATAAATAAAATCTTTAAAAAAAAATAAAATAAAATCTATTATTTGATTTCGGCTAACAGGTTTTTCGAAATTGAAGAACAACAGTAACTTCTGCAGGAGACAGGTTTCTAGGCAACAAAATATGGAGAATATTTAACTTATCTTGAAGTAGAGAAAACCTATATAAGTAGAAAAGCAAAGGAAGATGTTCTAAAGAAAAAAATACAGAACTGACTACACAAAAATTAAAAAAAAATACTATAACAGCATAACATAATTAAATTAAATGACACACTGATGGAACATTTTGCAGTATATAGGAAAAAGGATTAATTTTTACCATATATAAAGAATGCTTATAGATCCGTAAGTCATACCAGTAGAAAAATGGTCAAAGAACTTATATATGAAACTCACAAAAGATATAGGAGAGAGAAATAAATGTATGAAGTTTAGCTTCCCTAATAATCACAAAAACTTAACAGTAAAATATTTTTCACCCATTATTATAGGTAAAGCTTTTGATATGACTGATTCTCAGTGCTTGGAGTGGTATATTAGAGAGCTACTCTCAAAAATGCTGGTGGGAGCGAATATTTATGCAGTCACTTTAGAGGACAGAGAAATAGTATGTATCAAGTCTTTTTTTTTTTTTTTTAAAGGTTTTATTTATTTGACAGAGAGAAACACAGCTAGAGAGGGAACACAAGCAGGGGGAGTGGGAGAGGGAGAAGCAGGCTCCCCGCAGAGCAGGGAGCCTGATGCGGGGCTCCATCCCAGGACCCTGGGACCAGGACCTGAGCCGAAGGCAGATGCTTAACAACTGAGCCACCCAGGCGCCCCAGTATGTATCAAGTCTTTTTTTTTTTAAAGATTTTATTTATTTATTTGAGAGAGAGAGAATGAGAGACAGAGAGCAGGAGAGGGAGGAGGGTCAGAGGGAGAAGCAGACTCCCTGCCGAGCAGGGAGCCCGATGCGGGACTCCATCCCGGGACTCCAGGATCATGACCTGAGCCGAAGGCAGACGCTTAACCATCTGAGCCACCCAGGCGCCCCTGTATCAAGTCTTAAAGGCCTCATCCACTGACACAAAATAACTCTTCTAGAAAGTTATTCTCAGGAAATAATCATCACTGCATAAAAAGAATGCTACAAAGAAAGCTTATCACAATGTTACAGTAGTGAAGTATTGGGAGAAAATCTACATAGGCAACAATAGGAAATTCTTTTTTTTTTTTTTTTTACATATATATACATTTTTGTGTGTGTGAAAACATTTAAGTTCTACTCTCTCAGCATATCATATAATATGGTGTTATCAACTACAGTCACCATGTTAGACATTGGACCCTCAGACCTTTAATCACAACAGTATATATTAAAACTGTGTTTTCGAAGAATATACCATTTGATTGTGAGCACTGTCACAACAGTGCAAATGGGGGAGAAAGGGATATGCATAGTAAGACAATAAAAAATACATCAAAATGTTGGCAGTGGTTTGCATGGCCTTTGGAATAGTTGGTAAATTTTATTGTTTTCTTCAGTTTTCTGCATTTTCAAAAATGTGCCAAAATTTGTATATATTATTACACCTTTACAGTCAAGGGGAGGGAAATTTTTTTTTGTTTTTTAAAGTGCTGAAAGTTAAGGAGAAAAATGGCCCACTGGACAATTTATTTTTCTCCTATGGCTAGATAATTTGTCTCTGTATATGTGCTGTGCCACACAGAACACCACAACAGCACCTGAACCCTCCAACAAATCTGGCTTCTTTCCATGGAGAGCAACTGTTCATTGTAGCACCTTAATGAATTCCAACCCTGAAAAATTATTTGTTTACCTAACACTCACGACTACCGATTGCCAAGTGTCAATAAGGAAATATAATAGTGGAACCAACTCATCTATACCTAACAGATGACAAAATAATGAGATGAACTTATTTTTTTCTTCATTACTCTTTCAATAAATGCTTATTCACAGCTCAGTTCATTGGCACTTACCTTGGCTTCCCCATCAGGTAAGAAGAGGTAGGCACCACTTTTGTCCTTTTTACTGGTGGTTCCATACCATGAAAATTGCACTTTTACTTCATGATGTTTACTGTCTTCTTTATTTATCATTTCCTAAGGATAAAAACAATGTTTAAAAGCAACTTACTATATTAAGATTTTAATGATGTTGCATCTGGTTCCATGTATATGTTGATTAAAAAAAAAACACCAAAAAACCTCAAGACAGACAGAAAAATGCTAACATTCAGCCTCTAATGTTCACGATTCTTGGATGAACACCCAAAATCTTATATTTAAAAGTATACTTTTATAGCTAATACTTAGAATTTAAAACTTTCACAATAGAAACAAAAAGAACACACTTCATTAAGGAAGAAAGAGATACACAAATTAAGAGATGTGGACCAGTGCTTCTCAAACTTTCTGTACTGAAGAAGCAGGTTTATTTTTTTATTTCCAGTATGCATGGACCAATATTTTTGTGAAGTACAATAAGAGTGAATTACTAGAAAAATTAAATTTAAAGTGATATACCAAAGATACACTCAAATTTTTTATTATTAGATTCAGTAGGCATAAATTTATTGTGTCATTGTGCTTTCAGAGTTTCCACAAACATTTTTCTCAACCATTACAGCTTCTATACTTATCTTGTGGACCAGTAACAGTTCACGGAGTAGCACCACCCACAGACCACCCTTGTTAGGAGCAAGTGGTCACAGTGGACCACATATATCAGATACATATAGCTCATCCATCCTTTCTCCCAGAGTATTTGCATCGACTTTCCCCCCTCTGCATACATAATCTGCACATATTATAATAAAAGTGATAAGCCTTCCATGAATTTGGAAACTATTCAGAACATACCTCCAAAAGCCCAGACTGATCAAACCGAAGTTTAACAAAGGAGTTCTCTAGAGTTATATCTTCTTCAGTACTTTTTACATTCTTCATGTTGAAAATTCCTTTATCTTTTACGTTACCATTATGCAGCACATACTCAGCTAAATGTGGGTCTGAACTTGCTGATTCCAAAATTCTATACACTTTCAGTCCGAGTGGTGGCATCTGCACTAGGAAGGAGATCTTTAAAAGACAGAGGAGAGAATTTTTTTAAAGAGAAATGCAATCTACTGAAAGAAAAGGATTTATACATCTAGTAAGAACAACAACAAAAAAACTACCGTATTTTAAAAAGAATTTAATACTCTAAAGATGTTTTGAGAATTTATGGGTAGAGTATCCACATTTCCGTTTATCCAGGGAATCTAATAACTTCAGGTTGGTAGGACTATCAAAGGCATGAATGCTTTCATTCAATATATGAAATTATACGAGCAACCTCAATTGTCCTATGGTGCTCTTAATGGATGCTCAGAGGAGAAAATGCTTCATGAAGGTAGGAGCTTTAGGTGAACAACGATTTTTCCTAATTATCAGGACCCTTTTTATACTATGGTTTCAAGTACATTAAAAATAAAAGTGGTAAATGTAATACTATAAATATTAGGCAGGCTAACAGTGGCCATCGAATGCCTGGGGTCCAGCAGACAATGCACAAAGCACAGAGGATGCACACACACTGTAAGTCGTGACCTCTGCCTTCTAGGAGCTATTCCTCCCTTTTCTAGATAGGCTGTTTCCTGTAACATCTGACCAAAACTTCTATTATCTTCTCCTTTCTAACTAAAGGATTATGAATTTATGAAAGCAGCCAGCAATGGCTTTTAACAAGCAAAGCAATTCTCATTTAGAGTTCCTAGCTTTTGGCTGTGTCTTCAGAAGTACAGTTTAATTTGCACTCGAGACTCCAAGAATTCAACTTTTCTAGTGATGCGGGGGTCCAGTTTAATATTACTTTAAGAAATTTTCTCCAAAAATGTCTATTACTTCAGGCCAGGCTTTCCACAGTTGTATCTCAGGTAAAAAGCACCTTCCTCTATTTTAGGAAGTCCTTCTTTTATGGTGTGTCACGTCACCTTTGCAATGAAACGCTGAAAGGACCTAAGTTATTTAGAAAAGGTGTTATTTATCTCAACTTCAGTGTGCATAATTGTTACTGAATTGAGTTAAACAAAGAATTTCAAAATTTTTTAGGTAATGATGACTTCATTACCTCAGGAAAAAGTTCCAATACTTACAAAGATATACAATATACATGCTAATAACATACTAATAATAACATGTGATATACACACTAAAGAAGATATTAGTATTCTAGGAAACACAGGATCTCTTTTCCTTTAGTGTCATTTAACTGGTCAGTTAAATCCCCTGGTATCCACAACTTTAACCACTTCACATACACCAATGTGATGACTCAAAGGGAGCATGGATACATATATAAACTACATACTGGCTATGCTTTTTTAATGGTGCCTCTTTAAGTTCTATGGCGAAAACGTACCTCATAGGCTGTCTGTGAAATAGTAGTTGCTGTATTCCAAACTGCACTCATCTGAATTTCCACAGGCTTTCCGGAAGCAGAAGACACTTGTGCTGTGGGGGAACTCACATAGACTGAGACCACTGAGATTCGGTCTTGTTCTGAAGGATTACAGACCACAAGATACCTGCAAAAACAGCTGCTTCACTACTCGGGTCTTAAAACAGTATTTCTACTTCTTTTACACTCTGTGTAAAGACTCAGCTTGTAGACATAGAGTCAACACACGGAGAGGACTTATAAGGAACACATTCTGGTAAAATTTTTGGAGAACACGCAATTTCATCACAAATAACACACACTACAAAGGGTAACGAAATAATGATTCACTTTCTAAGAATAAAATGTTATACAAATGGAAGACATTAATAGAACTATAATAAAGTTATTTCCATGGCCCAGAAAATGACCTATATAACACATGGTTTTATTAGCCTTTCGAAAATAATCAGCTTGATCCAACTAATCTCCTGATCCCTGCCTAAGCTCGCTGAGTAAGAAAACACATACATTGCCTATTTGTACTTTAGCCACAATTAATTTCAATTAAAATCCTGACATTCATTTTAGACCACTAAAAGACAACAAAAATGTATGGCTATCCATGCAGAATCACACATTTATTTTATATACATGGGGTCCTTATTCCCCAAGAGAGTTGGTTCTGGAAAAAAGATCATTTCAAGTAGCTCCACTTAAAAAGGGTGTTAAAATTTTATACAAATAGTGCTAAAAAAGATTTGACTGGGCCTAGCTAGAAAAAGGACAACACACACTATTAAAATAAGTTTAGACAATTATTTAAAACTACATGCAATTCTTAGAATGAGCAAAAAAATGAATGAACTGGAGTTTCTGGCAGACTTTTTCCAACAATATTTTATATTAGCACATTATGACACCTTCACGCATTTAATTTTTATAGGATGGTTTTAAACATAACTACATTTGTAAAAAATATTCAAGGACTTCATCATTTTTCCTAAAGTCCTCTTCTTAATTTCTTTGATATTCAAAGAATTCTTAGTTGGAGATCCTCACTGTTTCATGGCTTTGCCTCTGAGCAGAAATGTTCTAGACCATCATATCACAGACTTCATGAAACAGAGTCTTTGAAAGATTTATGATTTTACTTTATGATCAATTTGAATCAGATTATCTTCAAATAAATCAAAAGATATTTCAAAGAGGATGTTTGAATAATATAACTCACTGATTCATTAGTGAATATTTTCTTGATTGAAATATTTTGGTTTCCTATACAATTTTGTAACTGCAGGACCACAGAACTGAATAGTCAAATAGCAACCCCATCTCCCCCTGACCCATAGCAGCTACATCAAGGATGGCAGACACCAGCTAGTATTGTGTATTTAGTGCATTAGAAAGCGTAGTCGTGCTCTTTTATTCCACGTGTGTTCTGTGTATTTCAATTGCATTGCAAATCGCATAAGAAGTAAAACTAATACTTGCAGTGGTCAAAACTAAAGTGAAGGACAACAGGAAAACACAAAAGAAAAGAGCGAGCATGTAGCATAAAATCTATAAAATGTTTGACTTATAAAGGGTTTATCTGGAGAAGCTCTTATGATAGAAATAGTATTCTGAGATACCAAAAGCGACAACACAGCAATAAAAAGGTCTCTAATTCCTAATGGCTTATAGTATGCATCAGGATCACACAACCTAGCTTACACCACTTATGTTCACCGAGATTCCATAGATGTGCGAGAGAAGAGTGGCTGAAGCTGTGTAGTCAAAAACGTATTTACAAAGGACACTGAAGTCTTGACATACTGGGTAAAACCCTATTTTATCCACAGAAGAAATTCTAAAGAATAGTGAGGGCAATGCTAACAGACTTACCTGAAGGATCTGCCAACCTATTGGTGCCCTCCTACTGCCCTCTACCAGAGCTTACGTGTCACCTGACTTGTCCCATCACAAACACACCTGGAGAATCACAACTGTCAGGATTCATTGTTACCAGCAAGACAATACTATATTCCTAATGTGCAACGTGGAGAAGAAAAACAGTTGAGGATCACCTATCCTCAGCACCAAAGATGTTTAAGCCAGCATCCCAGAAATGAGTGATTTACTGCTTAACCCCATGTTCCCAGAGGCTTAGAGATAATATGGTCTGAAGACTCGGGCCAGTATCCTGATTCTGCAGAAGCCCTGAGGCACATCCAGGTACTGAGCCTAGAATTCCTACTGGCAGGTTTGTTGGATGCTCTACTACACAGGTCTAGTCATAAGGGCTCTGATAATAAAATGTAACATGTGCCCAACCAATAAATTAGGTAATAAGCATCCAGAACACAGATTCCTTCCCGTGTCCCATAGGGGAAAAAGATTCACATTTAAAGCAAATAATAATTTTAACCATACATTTAGTTTTATATAATATTAAATCACTTTTTATAATAAGCTGTGAACTAGGTTCTGTTTTGTTTCATTTTAGTAGCTAATTAGTATGTGACCATAATGATGTTTCTACTGTACTGAATGATTATATAATTATCATGCCAGGAATCTGTTCAAAAATGGAATGTGTAGAGTATATAATGAGTATAATGCTGCACTAAGAAAATCAATTTTTTAACATAATTAGAGATTCACACCATGTTCTTCAAGCGCACCACAGCATAAATTTACCTGACATACACACAACTCTCATCTACATACATTTTAAGTAGAGTACAGAGACAGGAGAATCACATATGAAATATTTTCCTTTGGAAATAAGTACACAATCAAAAATTAACTAAATGTTCATTTTTATTATGTTTGGTAGTCAAATATTTGTTATACTGCCAACATCCCTAAATAGGAGTCCATTTAAACCCATCAGCTGTGAATGAAACCAACAGGTTTCAATATCCTAAATATCAAACTCAGTTACTGAAAATTAATAATATCTGATTCACACTAAAGAAGAGGAGAGTAATACTTATATCCTAAAAATGGGGACAGTTAATTTCTATTTTACCTTGTAAGTAACTGTAAAGGAAACTCCGAACTTTTTCCCCCTTGATTTTCCCCACATTTACATTAGCTTCCTCCTGTCATCTATCACCAGGTCACATCCAGCCTTCTCGTTCTCATACGACACTAGACCCCTTAACCTGGGGTTACAGCAATGATCTCAATTCTCTGTGTACAAGGAACAACCCTCACCTCACAGAGGCAAAGCATTCATATGCTACCTGCCCATCAAATTAGGTGACAGACTATGATCCACTCTGAGAGAAAAATGAAAGGACATCTACATGCTTTATGTCAAATTGGGAATCATTTTATGGAAGAACTAGAATTCCATCGTAAATGTGGTTCTGTCCTTGAAGACTCTATCGAGGATGAGTATATTTAGAATTCCTTCATCCCTTTTGTAGAAATGATTCATGCCATGTTAAAAAAGATGACTGTGGCACTCTCTCTTTAAGGCAAATCTAATTCGTGCCAACTCTGAACAAGAGTCTAGGAGCACATGGACCTCCTTCTAGGACTGGATGAAGGGCAGAGTGGAAGGAGTATGCCTCATGGTCAGAGTGACGTTGGAGTTATCACTTAGCATGCTTCCTGTCTGTGCGGCCCAGCCCTTGGGCCTGTACAGGCAACTTATAAGGTACAGCCTTTCATCATTCCCACTGAACAGGTAGGAAACTGAGGTTAGGTATGCAGGTAAGACTCACCCAGCAAAAAAGTGCCATAATAAGGCTTTGAACTTGACCTTACCCCCTTGGCCATCTTCTTAATCATTTTATTCACAGGTCAAGCTCATTAAGTACCTTTTTGACAACTGGGCTTTCCTGTAGAAATTTCCTTAGTTCCAAATTCATATGTGGAGAATTTTCTTTTCTCACTGATGCCAAAGATCCTCATGGAGCCTCTTTCTTTGGGATTCACAGAAAGCTATTTGCATTTCAATATATTATATTTGTAAAAGAAAATTTATAAACTGGAACACTGGAACAGAAAAAATCTTGCAATATATACTAAGGAGCTCATCTTATGACCTCACGACATGAGGTAAGCAAAACACTATTCAAGGAAAACATTTAAAAAGCATTACATATATTTAAGACTGTGTAAGGGAGATAAAAATGAGAAGTATCTGCAAGTCCCCTTTAAGTGCAGTTTAAAATCAAGTAAGCAAACACCAGGTCATATGAAAAATCATTGTAACTTCATGTGCCTAGTGTAGTACCTGACACGGAATAACGTTCAACAAATAGTTGATAAATGAGTAATGCACAAAAATCCCACTAGGAGAATGTATCATTTATAAATATGCCTACTGGTATGGGGTTTTATAATTTTATCAGATCATTTTCATTTTGATAATTTTAATTCCACAAAAAAATGCTTTTATGGTCGACAAGCTATATAATTAACCCCTTTTCAAAGACAGGAGAAATGACAGATCCGAGATCACAGAGAAAGTTAAGAATAAAGCAGACTAGAGCTCAGTGTGTCTGATTCTTAATCAATGACAGCATAGTAAAAAAAATTCATTTCAAATAAGAATATATTCATCTTCCCTAAGTAGCCTCATCAGTGGAGCCTAATCTAAAGAAAAGTAGTAAACTTAGAGAATTTTCTGAATGTGGAAATATACAGATTTATATGTTTATAAAAATTTCAATTTCTAGACTTGAAGTCTTTCTGATATAGTCCACCTAGTTTTCTCTATTTAAAACATAATGCTTACAATGTTAGTCACTAAGGGGAAAAGAATCAAGATATTAAAAACAAAAAGCCATTTTGACATATGACAGGTCTCAAAAATCACAGAGTTCTGTGATTCCTGGGTTCTGGAATCGAACGAATTCAAGCTGAAAACCCCACAACGGGCCTTAGAATTTGAGAGGCTTTGGGCAAGGTATTTCATTTCTCTAAGCCTTAATATCCTCATCTATAAAATCAGGAGATAAGACTCTTATTGGAGTTAAATGATAAAATGTTTGGAAAATCACATAGCTCAGGCCTGACACAAAGTAGAATCCCAAGAGCAATTAAATCTCTCCTTTTCCTCACAAAATCCTCCTGGCGTCCTGACCAGGGACTCTGGTACATGAATCACACTGGATGGTGGAGTGAATGTTTTAATTCACCCAGGTGACTGAGCTGCCTTAAATGCTTTTCTGTGTAAGGCATATAAAAATCTAAATGACAGAAATTAACTAAACTACGTATGTGATAACAAAGATTCCTTGAAACAAGAGTTCAGATAACATGGGAGGGGGGAAATAAACACACAGGTGGATATAATACACACATGTACAAAGTAACCACGTGGTGTATGAATAATTTAAAAAGAATAAAAGGACAGAGAGAAGGATACCTCCTGTTTTGTATAGTTACAAACTTATGAATGTGATTACATAGTCCCTGTCGTGGAAGCACCTATAATCTAGAAGAGAGAGACGGAAACTGTTAAGTTCAATACAATAGGGTAGGTAATAAGACAAAGGTACGCACAGAGCATCTTGTGATGCACACAAAAAGGTGGCAGGATGATTAAGAATAAGGAGAGTATTCAAAATAGGAAATTAATTTTACACAAAATGACTGCATAAATGACAAAACTTTATTGGGAGACATAAAAATGAATAAACGGAGAGACATACTTGCCTAGGAGAGAAAAATAAAAGACTGCCGAAAAACCCCAACTATCCCAAAATTAATTCATGAATCCTACGCAATGCTAATCAAAATCTCACTGAAATCCTTTTGTTGGGAGAAAGAGCAAAAAACAATTCTATATCTATAATAATAGGCAAGACAAATGGTTAAACAGACACATTAAAACAATATGCCAACATTGATTCTAGATTAAAAAAATGTAGAAACATTAAAAATGATACAAGATTAGTAGAAAAAGATAAATATGTCCTCTGTGGCACAAAGGGTCTCTCTAACCGTAACGGTACAAAAATAGCGAAGTGAAAGGCTAGCAGAATTGATAACAAAAGCTTAAGCATTTTCTACCTTAAAAATAAGGTTAAAGAATCCAAAAAGAAAAGAAAATCAAATTTGGGAAATTTGTAAAGTGCTCTTAGAAATCAATAGAAATATGCTCTAGGTAGTTTGACTATCAGAATAAAAGCACAGATACAAGTAGAGAAAGTGAACCTTTTTCAACTGTCAGACTGAAGTTGAAAAATCAGGGCTGATTCAGCTTCTAGGAGACACGGCTCTCAGAGAGACGGAGGAGCTGACAGGCAAGAGCTCCACTTCTACCGGCCAACTAGAAAACCCAGAGAGATGCGGTAATCATCTGCAGGCAACAGAGAACACTGCCAAGGGGTGCAAAGAACTTCAGAGACATGAGCTTTCTTCTCTAGCCATTTTACCCTGAGGCATGCCAATTCTCAGCCTGAGAATGGCTGAGTTCCATGCAAAGCCTAGAGGAGGGTCACTGTGGGAGCAGAGTGGCTGAAAAGCATTTGGTGAGGACTCAGGACGCTTCAAGTATACATGTAGCTTTCTCATCAGTACACATGGCAAATACTGGACTGCTCTACAGAAAGGGAAGCTTAAACCCTCAACAGAAAGCTGATGAAAGGTAGAGCAGAGACATCTCATGATATTTTATGTAAAGATTGATTTACTTATTTGAAAGAGAGAGAGAGAGTGGGGGGGGAGGGGCAGAAGGAGAGGGAGAGAGAATCTCAAGCAGACTCCCCTCTGAGGGCAGAGGCCAACGTGGCACTCCATCCCTGAGATCATGACCTGAGCCGAAACCAAGAGTCAGACACTCAACCAACTGAGCCACACACATGCCCCCTCACGACATTTCAGAACCTACCAGGGAGTAGGGCCCACAGAATATACAAGACTATTAGCTGAAAACTTGGAGAGCTAGATGAACAAGACATGAATTAGCCTCAGTTTAGCACAGCGCTTGATTAGAGGAAGACTGAACGCTTTCCAGAAGAAAATATTTTCTGGAGACTACATAAATTTCATACACAATGTCTACCACTTAATACAAAATTTCGAGACATCCCAGAAGACAGAGCCTCATGATTAAACACCAAGGAGAAAAAGACAAAAGAATGAGAACTACACATGCTCCAGATACTGGAGTTTAACTGATAAGACTTTCCGTAAGTAGGTGAAAGGATGAACAGTTTCACCACAGAAACTTAATACATTAAAATTAAACAGAATGAAATTCTCTAAGGAGAAATATTTGAAACTAAGAATTCTGCAGATATATTTAACAACAGAGTACATTCAGTAGAAGAGAAGTTAAACTATTAACAGGGTACTTCCTCTAGATTCTGGTATTATGAGTGAATATTCTGCAACTACTTTTTAATACTTCTGGATGTAAAACCCTCTTCTACAAAAAGTACATATTTTTAAAGTAATCAGAAAATATGATGACAACAACAAAAACAAGCAACTTTTTAAAAAGTAGGGCAGGGAGGGATAGCCAGGTAAAGGAAAATAGGGAAATATGCTCTAGGTAGTTTGACTATCAGAATAAAAGCACAGATACAAGAAAAAGGATGTTATTTTCAGGACATACAAGCCATCCAATACCACTAAAATCTACACAGTAAAGTGAACCTCTAAAGCGCCAATATATGAGCTAGAAAGGGAGCTAAATCTCAAGTCATAGTGAGGAATGGGTGTCTTTAAATCATTATAAGGAGCACAGACCCTATTATATAAGTTACAGGGAGTGACTGGAAGGTTTAACATGGTCAGATTCATTTTGAATAGATATTTCCTGTTGCTAGGTAGAGGAAGGATTTAAGGAGTCAGGATTAAAAGCAGAAGACCAACCAAGTAGCTATAATAACCCAGGCAGGAAAGGTGAAGACCGAAGTTACAGGAGTGATAGAAATACAAAAAGAGGGACAAATCTGAGAAACAGGCAGGATATCTTATCAGTAGGATTTTTTGGATTCCTTGGAGAAGGCCGAGTAAAACGAGAAGAAAAAAAAAAAATCTACAGCTCCTGGTTTCCAGTTAGGGGGGGATAGACATGATAGGAGTGCCAATAACCAGGATCGAACACCTAAGGATGGGTAGTGGGAGGAAGTTTTAAGATGAAGGTGATAAATTCAGGTTTAGACTTCTTGAATTTGAGGTGCCTGAGGAACATCACACAGATTTATCCTGATGCTTTTTAATTAACTATCCCAAATTCAGGAGCTACTTATCCATTGGAAATACAAAAATCAGGTTTCAAGGTATGGCAGACAGAATACTTTACCATTCCCCCCTCCCCCAAGATGTCCACATCCTAATCCCCAGAGCCTATGAGTAACTTATATGGCAAAAGACTTTGCAGATGCAATTAAATTAAAGATCTTGGGATGGTGAGATTTCCTAGATTATCCAGTTGAGTCCAATATAATCACAGGGATCCTTATAAGAGAGATATAGGAAGGTCCAACTGAGAAGAAGGCCACATGACAACAGAAGAAGAGGTTGGAATATGTGGGAAGGGGCCCCAGGCCAGGGAATGCAGGTGGCCTCTAGAAGATGAAGAAGGCAAAGAAACAGACTCTCCCTTCAGAGCCTCCAGAAGGAACCAGCCCTGCCAACCTGTTAGGCCTGTGAAGCTGACTTAGGACTTCTGATCGCCAACATTGTAAAACAATAAATGTGTGCTTTTTTTAAGAGACTAACTTTGTGCTAATTTGTTACAGCAGCAGGAGGAGACTAACACATCAGGTTATACTATTCCTCTTGAAAATGAGGGCTAAGCTGTGGTTTTGTAGCACAAAGACTTTTTACCACCAAATGCATACAAGAAAATCTTGAGGGCTGGGTGGAGAGGGGCAAAGATCAATGAGAAAAACTTGGGGTCCTTGGACCTGGGCCCAGGCAAAGACTGAAATAAAGTGTATCCAGCTGTCTGACCGTCCCTCCCAGGGAGGATGACTTCCCACTTCCTCATCCACAGACCACCAGGCCTGATGTGCCCAACCCCACTGTCTCAGCACAGGTGCTCACAGCAAACACTACGAAGAAAACAACGAAAACCCTGAACCTGTACTTTGTGAAAAACAAATGATTGACAGTCCCTTACAGTGACTAAGGTGGTTATTCCTAGCCTTTTAAAATTCTGTTTATTTTCTAATCTTTGACTACCTCACACAGACTGCATTCCCTGGAGACATGCACACATGCACAAGATTTTTCATATACTTTCCAAGGCCTCCCAGTTTAAAAACCTTTCTATTTTTATGAAAGAGGCCTTCTTAAGTAGGCAAATATTTAACTGTTTCCCCATTAAAGTTTCTCCAGAAACTGTATAATAACAGTCTTGCTTCTCTTTAATTACCAGACAATGGAATTTATATTTGTAGGGGGAAAAATAAAAAATGATGTTTTCTGAAAGCTTCCAGTTGATTAAGTAGCAAATACGGTCTCATCTATAAGAGGCAAAAAAATTGAACAGTAAGGAACAGAACACTCTTTTTCTCTACAATGAAAATTAGGATTATATTTGAATACAAGTAGGGGATAAATGTTACCTGATCTTCCTAACACATTATTTCAGCATTTTTTTCCTATAGTTAATTTCTTAAATTAACTATAGGAAATATATTTCTTAAAATTTATGGGACAAAAATATTACGAATCTATCATCCTATGAACAGCCATTTCTGCAAGGACAAGATTCAAAAGCAAATGTGAAGCTGCCCTTCATGAAACAGTATGGTAGCGGGACCTAAAATTGCTATTGTCAACTAAGTATTTAATTTCTGAGAATACCTTCTATCTCAAATCCAAGGATTCCACAAAATATTTCTAATCCAAGTTCTTGGTTTAGATGAAAAGTATGTGATTGTTAAGTAAGTATTCTAGAAAGCTGTCTGTTAGAAAATATTACTTTGAGTAGAGAATTATGCTTGTTTATAATATTAATAGACAACGCAGTAATTCATAAATAGCACTTTACCATAAAGAAATAATTTTGCTATTTTTAACTCAGAGTAAATTTGACTCAGCAGGTGGTATAGAGTTTTTCAGCCAAAATGGTAATAACAACAATACCGACTACACCAGCAGCTGCACTTAATTTGCCTTTGGAACACTGCCTAGCATTCAGGAGGTACTTCACTTGAATTAACTCCGCTCAGTTTCATAACTAACTTGTGACATCCTGAATCATACCTATCTACAGATGTGTAGAGTGGTTCAGTATCCTGCTCACGGACACAGAGCCACTTAAGTGAGAGAGCCAGGATTTAAATTCAAGCAGTCAGGCTCCAAGGAACCGAACCTTGCAGGTAAGGAGGGTGGTCCTATTTCCCTCCAGTGTGTGCGCTAGAAGTAGATGGGCCGTCCGCAGCACTCAGAGTCCCATCAGAGTCCCCATGTCCCCAAGGCTCTCGGTCTGCTGCTTCATCAGAGTGCTCTGTATTCACCCCATAAAGAGCCTTCACTCGGAAACCTTCTAATCACCTCCAATGGCAGGACTGCGGTTTAAGGGAGTTTCTCTGAGATGAAATCGAGGCTACCTTCCTGAGCTGCTGTAATGACAACACAAGCTGTTCTTTCAGTAAGTTCTAACTCTTTATAAGAGGTGGTAGGAAAGGAATTGCTATAGTAAGTCTCCATTTTGCAATTGTGGTGTTATTCTGGAAAATAGTTTCCTATGTCCCAGTTATTGGACAAGCTGGCTTAATTTCCACAGCTGAGTTTTCTACATAAAAACTTCCTTTCGTAGTGTTTATCCAAATGAATGCTTTATATACGATTTAGGTGTTAACAGACGAGAAAACCACTGTTAGCTAGATGCAACTCTAGTTATCACCTACTTCGGATCCCTCTCTCCCAGCACGTGTAGCAAATGGAATTAGGTTTCAAAAAAATGACGCTAGTTAGTGCCAGAGGTGGGACTAGAATGAGCCCCTGACTCTCAGTCCAGAGCTCCTTTCACAATACGGTGCTCTTTTTAGGCACCTGACCATGAAAGCTGCCCAAAGCTCAATGGTATGGAAACAAAATAGTATATAAATGTTATCAGAATTTATTGCTGCAAATACTCGTTATAGCTACAACTCAATATTATAAGGCGTTAACTGTCAAAAGTACAACTACATATTTCAGGAATGGGGAAAGCACTTCTAAAAGCCAAAATATAACCAAAGTAGAATCAACATGCAATTTTACAACTTTTATAAATAAAACAGGCCTGAAAAACCTTACATCTATTTTAAGGGCATAAGAGAAAACAGCAATAAGAAGGATAAATACTCCTTTCCAACTATTCTAAGACCTTTGGTACTAAAGCAATAATAAGAAACAGATACAAAAGCTGTACATAATTTGGCTGACCCTAAGAGTCTTGTCACCAATTAAGTTGCTTTCACTATGAGAGAGTTTTGCCTTAAACAAAAATACCATCTGCTTTACCTAAAACATTAAGATGTTCAATTTTCTTGTCAATTCAGAAATCACATCTGTAGCCATTTTCTGAAAAGACAGCAGAAGGCATTATATTTATGGGTGACTGCATAAGGAATGATGTTCAATCAAAATGTAATTTTCATCTACTGGGAGAAAATTTCATTTCTCCAATAACTATAATGCTGTAACATTGGAGGAACATGTTGTACATAAACAGGCTGATTTTCATGAATAAAAAGACCTTAAAAGTTAATGCAGTAAAATAAAGTTGTTTTGTTACTAAAGACAGACACGACAAATATGTTTGTATTCCCTTTGTAGATCTTTGTCAACAACAGAAATCTATCCTGTGTAAGGTTTTTCAGGTGAAAAGAAAAAAAGAAAAAAAAAAACTTTATATTGGTGCTATGTCTCTCCATGCAAGTGAGCCATCATATAAGAGGTAAAATGATGAAAACAACAAAACACAAACCACTTTCTGTTTTCAAAACACTTTTAGACACAGTATTGGTCCTGGGAAAGACATTCTACTCTACAATCCAATGAACCAACTGAAGAAGATACAAAACACTAGAGAAAACATCACTTACAGTGAAGGCAAACACAATGTCACAAGGGATAAAGAACACGATTCGAAGAAAAACACACAAGCCATCCAACTACCTATAATACTTTGAGTATATTTTAAGCACCTACAAAAACCCCTAAAACCCAGGTATGTTTTACTTTGAAAAGTAGCCTAATTTCACATACAATATTCTTGCCTAAAATAAAAGAAAATAATAAAATAATGCTGCTCTCCAAATAGGGATGAAATAAATAAGTCCAAAGGCTCTATTTAAAATTTTTCTTTTACCACAAAGTTGTGAAGTGTTCTGAAGTCCAAGATGGGCTTGAAGCCCTTCCTGACTTTTTCAGGGTCGGGATACCTTCACTAAAATCCTTTTCCTTGTTCCTCTTGTAGTGCACGCTTTATTAATCTGCATTTAGAAGGAAAAAAAATCTGGTTCAGAAGAACAGAAGACTTTGAAATACGCCATATCACTTCAGTCTATGCTGTGAACTGCTTTGAGTTAATTAGCTCTGTCTCAGCAATTTCAGAAGACATAATGGACACGGGGAGGAAAGAAGAGAGAGAACAGAGGACTGAGTGTGCAAGAAACCAGAAAACAAAACAAAACAGAACAGCTAAGGACTCTCATTTAATCATCACTTCCCCCCTGCCCAACCCTAATACAAATCACTTTTAAAAATGACTCGTAGTCCAGATATTTACTTTCTCTCTTTCATGGTGCATTACACAGTTCCAACTAACGGGGGGAAAACCTCTGGCATTACAGCAATAACAGAAGAGGATCGTTCAAGATTTGCATTACCTGGCAGATACAGCAAAACTAACGTCAGCTTTTCTTTGCCACTATCTCATCTCCTTTCCCAAGTTTTTCTTAAGTTCTACCAAGTTATGCATTTCCAAATATCATAACTGGAAATGATTATAATCCTTCCCAGATTACAGTTGGTAGTCCCCATGCTAACTCTGCCTTCACAGTGTAACAAAATATCTCATCATAATCCAACACACAGAGGGCACACATTTTTCCTCTCCATCTTCTGCACTCTCCCAATTATGATCCTTGATGAGGTAATTGCAAGATGTTGGAAGCAACAAACAAAATCGCTTTGATTTCATTAGACAAACCACACAACTAAAACACCTTGTATAAACTTAATTCACTGTATAATAATCTGACAACAAACTAGAACCACGCAGCTAGTTAAGAAAGTTTGATTTAAAGTATAAACAATAAAAAGGCAATTAAAACACAGACTAACCAGGCAATTTAGCAGGTGTTCACTGAACACATAACTACTTTGCCATTGCTTTTCAAGAAATAAAACTTAAAACTATCATTTTAAATGCAGTCTGTTCAGCCACTTCCACAGATAAAATCTAAAGCTAATAAAATCTAAAATAATTTTGTACCTAGGAACAAAATCACAGTAGACTAATTATAAGGGCCTGGGAAGGAAGATTCTTTTCAAGTTCACATAAAATTGATGAAAAGAATGATTTAAGATATCATGCCCTGAAAGCACTAAGGAGACAAACTCTGACCACGTTGTAAATCTTTCAGAAATCAGTATGTGAGAATGATGGTAGCCTACTGATAAATATTTTCTTCAAACTTCTAAGTGACAGTAAAAATGTATATATAATAAATATAGTTATATTATTTAAAGCTGCCTATCATAAACTTTAAACTGCCTAACACAAAACCATAAAAAGTATTTTTTCAGGAGGTGCAAGAAAGGAATAAGAATTTCTTTTTTAATTCTGATAACGAGGAAGCCTAATGAATATTCAAGAGGCTAGAACACTAGTAGACAAGCAGAATCAAGGAAAGGACTCTTATAAAGAAGAAAAGTTAGCACTTAAATACCTCTGTGCTTCGGGAATGTGGTACTGAGGGTGAAAAGTCAGCACCACTTGACTTGCAAAAATTTCTTGAAAGACAGACATTTTTCAATTTTTGGAAGGGATGGGAAGCTGGACAAAGAGGAAAAGTTGAGGCACTTAAGCATGATGCTAGTAACAATCCAATGCAAGTCAGAAGAGTTATGGTGCTTTCTCCTGTACTGTGCCTTTATTAGGGAATTTGCTAATTACTTTAAACTAATTATTTCATAATTCTTCCAAACCTTTATTATATAGCTCTACAGTCTCTATCTGCAAAATCTGAAAAATTCTGAAAATCAGGTTTTTTCAAAACTCATTTGGTGGCAAAACCTAAACTGAACTGACATGAAGCCACATAAAATTATTTATTCCACTTGATCTTAATATTCAGAAATTTTAAATTATTTAATGAGCCCTGTCCCAGACTGAAATATTTATGTAATAATATGCCATATATGCATATTATGTTCCTAGAAAATAAAAATTCTGAATTCACAAAAGATTTCAGGTAAAGGATTGAGGATTTTATTTAAAGGTAGGCTATACAAGCAGTCCAAGGCATAGACTTCTTATAGAAGACACCCTATCTGTGGTTCTGAACAAGAAAGAAAAAGAAAAAAACAAAAAACAAAAAAACAAAAAAACACAAGAAATGAAAGGGGAAGGAGAACATGAACATATCCCAGCACAGTGCGACAAAGGCAGGAACACAAAATAAATCTGTCACTGAATGGCTGACTATCTGAACCAAGGAATAAGTATCTTTTAACATGACCCTAAATAGGTCACTAAGAAACAGTAAACATTTAAGAATATTTTCTTTATATATGAATACCCCAAATCCCAACAGGACATATATGCTTTTACTTTATCTCTATCCCAATTCTTAATTTTACAATATCTAATTATGTTTTGGTTTTAGAATAAATGGAAAATCTGTTTCTTTAATAATTGTGTTAGATATGATTTTACTACCTAACTGGTAGGAGAGTCTTGAGAACAGGATTTTAAGAAGCTTCTAGCATCCAGGACTGATTTATTCAGCACAGACCTGTTTCCACAGTGTGCAGAATACAACTCCAGTCTGAGAGGAAGAGGGGAGGGAAGAGTAGTCCATGATCAGAAAATATGGTAGCTGGCCTGAGTCGTCTAGTTAATGAACCTAATGAGTAGATAATGCTAGTTGCCTACCCAATAGCCATTCCCATATTCTCCTTTCCTGACAGAAACTCAATTTTACTCAGGAAGACAGTAATCGTAGCTTTAAAAAAAAAAAAAGCCCTTGATTCTCCATGCTTGTGGCTACGTGACACAGTTCTGGCCAATGAAATATAATTAG
This sequence comes from Mirounga angustirostris, assembly GCF_029215605.1. Taxonomy (NCBI): domain Eukaryota; kingdom Metazoa; phylum Chordata; class Mammalia; order Carnivora; family Phocidae; genus Mirounga; species Mirounga angustirostris. The sequence continues at coordinate 18,214 of NW_026991943.1, read as the reverse complement.
AATTCAGCAAGTGGAGCTTCCCAGAAAATTATTGTATCCTCAATTTAATAAAAGTCAGCAGACTCAAGTGGCATAACTTTCATCCTTTGCTCCTCCTACCCCTTCCTGGCTGGAACACAATGCAATGTCTGGAGAACCAGGCACAATCTTGAAACCATGAGAACCACCACAGGCTAATTCAGAGCTGAGAGGTAAAAGGGGCCTGGTCCTTTCATGACCTCATGGAACACATCACAAGGCCCGGACTACCTACTACTTTGAAACTTGGTTTCTTGGGAAGCCAATGTAGCATGCTTTTTGTTACATGCAGTTGAATGCAATCTGAAGCGAAACACTATACCCACAACAAATTATACTGAAGTACCCAAAACTCCTATTGATCTTAAAAGAAGGTAATACTGAATGCAAGATGATTCTCCTAAAGCAAAAATTTTCCCATAAAGATTGATCACTACAAACATACTTTTCCTCAGAGGGATGCTTAGTTTTAAATCTGTCCTTAACTGCCTATCAATTACTACACGTAACTTCTCATAATTGTCACCTTCTCTACCACAATTTTTAATGATCAATCAGCAAACATCTCTTGTATACCAAGTACTTCTTATTTCATTCAACCATTCATAACTTCTTTAATTCAGGCGAGTCTTCTTTATTTTCTCCATGGAATGTGAAAGGCAGATTTCATAAAAACTTAAGCTAAGCCTCAGAATTTACCAATCCTATGCTCTTTATTACAAAATACATGCTAGCACAGGCATCTTCTTTATATAGAATTTTATGAACATAGTTTATTTGACCAATTCCTCGATGGTTATTATTGAACATTTAAGTCTTTTAAAGTATTTTTTCAGATGATAAAGCTGAGAGAAAGGTTTTGCCCACAGTTCTCTTCATCTCTACACAGGATCGATTTTTTCCAGTGCAATGCCTAGTTTGAACGCTCCTGGCACGTATTACTGGGTTACTTTCTAGACAGACTGCTAGGTGTCATGTAAGAATGATGAATAAGACCCAACCTATGCCTTCACGGGGTTTATAGCAAGCATCTTCATAGGAATATTATACATGTGCTATGTGGGACAACAGTGGTTAGACACACAGTCCCATGGGAGCATACAAGAACGACACCTAATATGACTCAAGTATACTGGAAAAAGTTTCCAGAGAATGTAACACTTAAGCTGAGTCCTAAACGATAACCAGGGGTCAATCAGGCAAAGAGAGTGTGTGTGTGTGTGTGTGCGTGCGCGCCTGGGGATGTGCTGGTAGGGGGGTTTTGTTTTGTTTCCAGGCAGCAAAGGTCTAGAAGTAAGAGAACACGGCATGTTAAGAGAATTGATAGTTGAAGGGCTGAAACACAGAGTGCAGGCTGGGGTAATGTGAAAGATGATGCTAGAGAAACCAAAATGTAGACACATAATTCAAGTTAAAGAGTCTGTAAGTTTAGCCTTAGGGCAGTGGACAAAAGAAGAGTTTTGAGCAGCTCAAACATCATGGCTAGTATCCGTTAAATGCCTACTAAGTACCAGATTCTACACTATAAAATTCATATACGTAACCTTATTTAATTCCTCCAACAAATGTATGAGGGAGGGACGGACACCTGTTACAGGAGTGTCGCCATCACTCAGGGGAGAGACAGTAGCAACCTAAAGGAGGGCACTGGTACTGAAGTTAAGGAGAAGCGGACAAAACTGTGATACGTTTAGGAAGTAGAATGAAGAGACCTGGTATTTGTTTGGGTACAAGGAGAAAGTGAAAGAGACAGAGATGAGCAGGGACTGAAGGGGACACTAATGAAAAACTGGAATACATGATCACTCAAAAATTGAGGCCCAGGTAACTGGATGATGATGCTGAAATTTTATTAAGGAGCTCAGGACCACAGAATATTTGAGTAGAGAGTAGGAATCCGGTTTTATTTTTAATTTAAAAAAAATTTTAAAAAAAGATTTTATTTATTTGACAGAGAGAGAGCACACACACACACACACACAAGCAGAGGGAGAGGGAGAAGCAGGCTTCCTGCTGAGCAGGGAGCCCAATGTGGGGCTTGATCCCAGGACCTTGGGATCATGACCTGAGCCCAAGGCAGACGCTTAATGACTGAGGCACCCAGGTGCCCCAGGAGTTCAGTTTTATACGCACTGAAATGGAGGTACAGGTGGACCATCCCGACGGAGCTACCTATCTGGCCTGTGGGCAGAACTTGGCCAACTTTTCTCAGAAGAGATATGGATGTGGTGAGTCACCAGTACATGGACAATAAATGAAGGCAACTGAGTAGGAAATATCACTCTCACCAGGAGCTTTTATCTTTTAAATCTTCCTGAGGCAAAACAATTACTTATTTAAGATCTCTTATATGCTCTTGACTCTCCACCTCTTTTAGATGTTAACATAATCTGAAGTCACAGATCTATATTCCTGTAGCTTTTTCTACAGTACATCCCTAGCTTCAGTTCCGGTAACCAAATTTCCAGTCATGATCTGCATTTCACGATGTCTCATTATTTTCAAGGCCTTCTTACTTTTGATTCAAATATTAGTCAGCTGAGTTGACTTTATCAAGAAAATATTCAAAAAGAAGAGTACCCATGGTTCATTTTGTGTTTTCATATTTGAAAATGTATTTTTTTGTTGCTTTCACATACAAAAGATAACTGTGAGTATAAAATGATTTAAAAACTCTATAGTCTTCTCATTACAGAGAAGAAACCTAAGTCTGTTTAGCTTTTGTTCCATATTACACAGTATATATCTTTCTGCTTGGGTACTTCTACAATATGCCCCTTTCCTTTTAATTGGACTAAGTTACCAAGACATAACAGGAGTGACCCTCTTTTCATTTGTATTACCCAGAACTTAACCCTTTTATCTATAAAGTCAGACCTTCTCAGCTCAGAAAACTTTCCATCAGTTCTGTCTTTGATCATTGTCTCTGCTCCATTTTTTTCTCCTGAAGAAAATCACTGTCTTTTGTTTAAATCTTATCCTGCATACCAATCATCTTCTCTCCTGTTGTTTCCACTCCTCTTCCTTTTCTCTGCATTCTTGCAAAGCATCTCATGGGTTTTTTTCTTTCGTGTCACTGGACACTCTTTCACAATGTCGGCCTCAGTCTTCAGTATCACTTGTAAAGATGCTCACTCATCGCGCCCCCACCAATAACCTTCCCTTTTGTCCCTTCCCCGTATCATCTCACCAGTTTTTCATCTCGGCTCTTTGTTTCCCGTTTCAGATTTCTTAGAGATCATGACTCAAATTTTTTGAGAACTCCAAAGAGGTTTTTTTGTAATGTTTTCCTGGTCTCTGTAATAAATCATTTTAAAAGGTAAATTGTTCTTCTGAGTCTTCATGTAGCGCTACTTTCTGTCGTTCTGTAGAGCCTTTGCAAAGGTTTGCTAGGATAACTTTCCCTTTACTTACCCTCACAGAAGCAGATATCCAGACCCTGTGTATGCTAAAGGTACTCTTGGTCTTTATTTTGGCATTAAAGCCCCTCTCTTACCTAGAGTTAGTTTATTTGACGAGTATTTGGCAAGGGATTCAAAAGCAAGGGATTTGCCAGGGGATTCAAAAGCAAGGTAGTTCCCTGCCATCATGGAGCTAATATTTTAGCAAGGGAGACAGACAGCAAGAAATAAATAAATTAAATAACCAGTTTGTTAATAATGCCTAAAGGAGGGGAAGAAAAATGCAGTGATGGAGAAGAGTAAGTTATATAATATATAAAATATATAATAAGGAATGTAAGTCCACATGCATAGAGCCAGCCTGATTGCAAAGGTCCAAAGGGCTACCATCCAAGGTGGCTATGCCTGTATATTCATTGTTTTATGCCAACTCTGGTGAACAAATGGAGGGATTCTTTCTTCAGCAAAGACTATCATGGGTATCCTTCTGGCCCATGCCACTGTCAATAGTAATTTCCTTGAACGGATACTTCCCTAGGTCAGTGCTCTACCATCAGTTCCCCACTTGTTTCTGCCTATTTTATTTCTTTTTTTTTTATTTAATTATGTAATGTTAATCACCATACATTACATCATTAGTTTTTGATGTAGCATTCCACGATTCATTATTTGCGTATTAACACCCAGTGCTCCATTCAGTACGTGCCCTCTTTAATACCCATCACCAGGCTAACCCATTCTCCCACCCCCCTCCCCTCTAGAACCCTCAGTTTGTTTCTTAGAGTCCATAGTCTCTCATGGTTCATCTCCCCCTCCGGTTCCCCCCTCCCCCTTCATTTTTCCCTTCCTTCTATCTTTTCTCTCTCTCTCTTTTTTTAACATATAATGTATTATTTGTTCCAGAGGTACAGGTCTGTGATTCAACAGCCTTACACAATTCACAGCGCTCACCATAGCACATACCCTCCACAATGTCTATCACCCAGCTCCCCATCCCTCCGACCCCCCACCACTCCAGCAAACCTCAGTTTGTTTCCTGAGATTAAGAATTCCTCATATCAGTGAGATCATATGATACATGTCTTTCTCTGATTGACTTATTTCGCTTAGCATAATACCCTCTGGTTCCATCCACATCGTTGCAAATGGCAAGATTTTTTTTTGATGGCTGCATAATATTCCATTGTGTGTGTATGTGTGTATATGTGTGTGTGTATACACACACACACACACACACACACACACACACACACATATATATATACCATTTCTTCTTTAACCATTCATCTATTGATGGACATCTTGGCTCCTTCCATAGTTTGGTTATTGTGGACACTGCTGCTATAAACATCCGGGTGCACGTACCCCTTCGGATCACCTCATTTGTATCTACCCAGTAGTGCAATTGCTGGGTCGTACGGCAGCTCTATTTTCAACTTTTTGAAGAACCTCCATACTGTTTTCCAGAGTGGCTGCACCTGCCTATTTTATTTCTGTCAGATTCAGTCTCCAAATTGGTTGTGAAATACAGACACAATGGAAGCCCTCTTTTAAGTGTGATTAAGGCTGGCAATAGACCTATTAACTGAAAGAGATAAAGTTGACTTGAAAGTTAAAGTTTAAGTAGTACAATTTTAAGTTACACACATATGACTTAATAATTCATGTTTTCATATATGTTTTATATATACTTATATATATAACATTTCCTAATCTATTGATATTAAGAGCAAAGCTTCTGGTTTAACTATGGGACCACTAACTGGAGTCCTGTGTCATATTTTCTGCATAACCATGCATGTGATTAATCATGTATGGTTTCCAGATTAGGTTTTTCTAAAGCAGACCAAGAATTTCACCACTTGAAAAAATATTAAGCCATATGAGTACAGACTGCTTCTACATCTTTATGACTTCTTCCCAATTTTTTTTAGGCATCTCACCAGTGACTCACATTTGTTGAAAATTTCTAAAGAACCCAACTTCATTTAAAAAAAAAACAATCTTTTGTATAATTCATCAGTTCAATAAAAATTAATCAAATTGTGTAAGAAAAATAACAAGAACAACTGATCTGGGAATAAATAATTGTTTCATGATAATCATACAATTCAACGGAAAGACCAGAGGGAGAGAATTGTACCAGTTTCCCTAGCTAGTGGCCTGTTAGGGACAAGGTCAGGCTATCATGGGCACAGAAAAGGAATGGAGTGAATCAGTTGATCTAGTTGGCCAATTAAATGGAGATTGGTTAACAGAAATCTTAGGAAGAGAGAATGAAAAGAATAGTTACTTTATCTCCTTAACAGCCTCAAAAAGTAGCCCTGTCCCTGTATTAAAATATTAGTTCTCTGTTCTAGGTGGTAGGTACACAAATTTCAAAGCTTTGGGGGTAGACATTATAAAAAGGAAAAGGAATCAATCTCCACACCTGCTTCTAGAGACCTGCAATGTAGCTATTATTTCTAACTGTTTACCACTGGTCAGTGAGTAATTGTATTTTCCAGTCCAGTTGATCAACTTTATAGTTTGTGGATATCTTAAATTGTGGCAATAGGCTGACTGTCAAACCAAGACTTGGTGTTCCTCTGATTGTTGATCATCATCTTTGTTTTCATGAGTTTTAATAGGAAATTGAGAGAGTCAGTCTCAGAGTCCCTAGTCTGCCATCACATAAAACAAAGTGTCAACTTTTTTGTTTTTTCATAGAATAGGTGTTATTCATCTAAGTCAATGTAAGGCTGAAACAGTATTTCTGGAATTAATACTCATCATTTCTGATATCATAAAATAAATAGAAATGTTAAGGGTAGGGAGACTGTTGTGGGAAAGGTAGGGCCTTTTCTATTCTCTCCCCCAGAGACCTTTATATCTCCTTGAAAAAAGTCAGGCAAAAGACAAGCCTGCGAATGACTGATTTAGAATGGCAAACACCAGATAAGATTATTTGATGTTGTGATCCAGACATGATTGCTCTAAAACTAGTTATAACATAAAATTAACTAATATATCATGTTGAAAGTATCTCCAACTCCCTAGGAAGTTTTTGGTTACTTAAAGTAATGTACTATATTCTACTCAAGTCTTTTGGGTGAGACATCCTTTCTAAAAATATCCCACATTACACACAGGCTGAAACGTGTTTCTGGATAATTGGAGAACCGGTCAATCTATATCTTGAAACAAGTCAAAATGAATAAAATGTAACTCAGATGCAACATAGATGAAAACACACAAACACCTTTCACAAGCAAGAAATACTTAAACAAAAAAGCATCTCAGAGGAGAGTTTAGGAACGCCTTCAAAACCAGTAATGAGCATTAACTCTTAAATAGACTATGCTATTAATACCCAGACAGACCTCTACTAGACTAGAACTCAGTTTTTTATTTTTAAGAGTCTCCAGTACTCTCAGTTAACAATTGCCCCATTAAAAGAAAAGTTCTAAAGTCTCTCATAATAACAGAACCTGCAGAGGATCCAGAGTGTCAAATCCTAGTCAAATCATGTATTCTATTATTACTTTAAATTCCCTTGGGATAATGTTAAAAGGCAGCCCTTCATTATCAAGGACAGAAACCCTCAATCTCTGTGACTTTGTACATTTATTTTTCTGCTAACTAATGTGAAGACATTTCTGTACTAGTTTTCTAGTGCATGACAAGATCTGAGCTCACACTGTTACGATCCATGAGCAATAAAGCACAGTTCTTACACAACTCATCACAGTTATCACTGCTAACACTGTTCGAGCTCCCCCAAGAAAAACCACCAGGTACAAAGTAAGGTGCATCGTGACGTTCACAGCTCTCTCAGGAGACGCCACGTGCTCAGATTAGAACCACTTTCGTTCAAGTAGCGGAATCTCAGCTCAGTTCTTGAGCTATAAATGACTCTACCAGGTCTATATTATAATAAATAACACTGCCAGAATCTGAATGGTGAGAATTCTATTTCCCTAGAAATTCCACTCCAAACAGTAACTGTACGGCTGTGAATTTGGTTACTTCATTTAAAACTTACATTTAAACAACTGGTAGGAAGATTAGATACAGTGTGATTTGGTCTAAAAATACACTGATGATATGGTAACAGATGAAAAAATGATTTAAAGTCTTGAATTCCATTACACTAATAGATAATTACTGTGAGAAGAATGGTTTGTGATAACAACATTAAAAACACAAAATGCAGAATCAGGCAAATACTCTAAGTCAGCAACAACAGAAAGTCTTGTGTGTAAAAACTGATCTGATCAGCAATGTCCACAGTACCCAAAACACGGAAAGAGCCCCAATGTCCACTCACTGATGAATGAATAAAGAAGATGTGTATGTATATATACATACATACACACAGTGGAATATTACTCAGCCATCAAAAAGAATGAAATCTTGCCATTTGCAACAATGTGGATGGAACTAGAGTGTATTACGCTAAGTGAAATAAGTTAGTCAGAGAAAGACAAATATCATGATTTTACTAATATCTAGAATTTAAGAAACAAAACTGATGAACATAGGGGAAGGGAAGGAAAAATAAAATAAGATAAAAACAGAGAAGGAGGCAAGTCACACGAGATGCTTAACTACCGGGAACAAACTGAGGGTTGCTGGAGGGGACGTGGGGGGGATGGGGTAACTGTGTGATGGGCATTAAAGAGGGCACTTGATGTAATGAGCATTGGGTGTTATAGGCAACTGATCAATCACTAAATACTACCTCTGAAACTAATAATAAACTGTATGTTAACTAACTTCAATTTAAATAAAATATAAAAAAGAAAAAAAAAGTCATCTGATCAAGTCAACTCATTTAGATATTTGGGAGTATCTTTTGAACCCACCCATTCTAAAGAGCCTTCAAGAAAGCAATCTCAACAAAGGTAATTCTGTAAGAATGCAATGATGCTGAGAGGCAACCTAAAATTTTTCAGGTCCCATGGTATGAAACTCTATAATCTCCAATGAACAGTTGTCCAAATGTTGAGCAAATTCAAAGCTTTGAGTTGTTATTTATTTTTGCTTGTAGTATTATTTAGTGTATTCATAAGCCCTCTGGCATCCAAACTCCAAATACTAGATGAAAGAACTATTTGGAGAGAAGATATACCAGGATACCACATCGTCACATAGAATGTCTACGCATATCTGGTGTCTGAAGTTTAATAGTCTCTTCAATCAGTAATTAATTGTATTTCAACAAGTCTTTATTCAATTCTTACTATGTTGACTGCAATTCCACAGGCATGGTGGGAGAAATAAATAAAAGAAATAGTTCCTACTGTCAAGGAGTTTACAGTCTAGCAGAATTAACTTCAAATAATTATTATACTGAGAGAAATAAGAAAACATCAATTCCCAGTTACATGATTGAGTCATTTTGGATCTGATTTAGATGAAAATTTGAGGCCAGTACCATAATGGGATGGCACTTTGGCATCGTGGGAGGAGGTGGAATATTGTGCACATGGTGAATTGTATGTGAATTGTAGTGGCCAGTGGATAAACTGTGGTAGACCGTCTCCAAAGATGACTGCCATCATTCCCTTCAAGTAATGGAGAATAATTCCCTCCCCCTGAATCTTGGCTGACGCTAGTGACTTGCTTCACTAAGAATGTAGCGGAAAGGACCTTCTAGGAGTTCTGAAGCTAGGTCCGAGAAGCCTTGCTGCTTCCACCCAGGTGTCTTTCTTGCGTTCCGCTATGGGTAGATTCCTGTGACAACTACATGCAATAAATCAGGGGCAGAGAGAAACTGAAGACAGAAGAGCAGGAAGTCATTGCAGTAGTTCAAGTAAAACATTAAAAAAAAAAAATCATAATAGAGGCCTTAAAACCAGAAAGTAATAGGAAGACAGGAGACGAAGAATGTCAGAGGTGAGCAGAGGGGAAAATCCAAAACACTTTCCAGCTGATGAAACTTAAAAGAACAAGAAAAGGTAGAAGTCAAAGTGGGTTCTAGAGGCTAGAAAATTTATGACTTGTTCAGGGTGTCCTAACTCTTAACTCTTAATTGTACCTGCTTTCCATATAAAGACTATTTTTCAGCACCTAGACAACCAAAAAGAGAATGATGCTATTAATAAAGATTAGGATCCAAAAAGAAAGCACACATGGAGAAAACAAGAGGAAATTAAATTAGAGGTGCTGGGCAGCCATCCAGGAAGAACCATTACAACAAGCACATGACAATGGAGGTACTGAGTGCCTTTTCTGGAACTGAGTACTTTTAATATCTGTTTGATACTCTAAAGTCACCCAAGCCCCAAAAACAAGGACTTCTTTTGTGTCTCCACATGGTTGGTGGTTTCATTTGAAGTTAATCCCTTCTTTTTTCTGGCCAAAAATCCCTTACCAATAAACGCCTTGTTAAACATTAAAAGCACTTAATGGTAAATTTGTAATGGGTTTGAATAAATTGCTCTCAAACTAAAAGTTTTCTACTTGAAAAATTAAATTTTCAGATTTACAGAAGTTTCAGATTTTAGTTGTATACTCCGTGGCATTTCAAATTATCCACATTTAAAAAAAAAAGTTCCTTCACACGTTGTCAAAACACATGATTTGGCGTCCTGTGCTGCAGTGATATTTGCTTCCATCCTGCCTCAAGTACTAAACACTGAAAGGAGACTGAAATCCCTGCCTGTCCTAGGAGTTTACCTTCCATCCTCTATGTCCTCCACGTCCCTAATCCTGTAAATCTTTGTACTACAGTTTTTTTTTTTTTACAATTGGGCCTTGGAGGAAAAGAAACACCTCGGTACATTAAAGGATTATTTAAGGCTAGAAAATTTATGACTTGTTCAGGGTGCCCTAACTTTTAACTCTCAATTATACCTTCTTTCCACATAAAGACTATGAATGCATATACTATAGAGCTTACCCAACCTTGTGAACTCAATCAGGCTCACAGATATGTACCACATCCCCATGAGCAGATTAGCCACTCCTTTTTTTTTTTTTAATTTTATTTATTTATTTGACAGAGAGAGAGATAGCGAGAGCAGGAACACAAGCAGGGGGAGTGGGAGAGGGAGAAGCAGGCTTCCCGCCGAGCAGGGAGCCCGATGCGGGACTCGATCCCAGGACCCCGGGATCATGACCTGAGCCAAAGGCAGACGCTTAACCACTGAGCCACCCAGGCGCCCCTAGCCACTCCTTTTTAAAGACTCCCAAACTAACTTATGTTAGGTTATAGCTATAACTAATGTTGCCAAACAGCATGATCAAAGTCATTTACATGTATTATTGAAATTGTGTGAGTTAGGGGCGCCTGGCTGGCTCAGTCATTAAGTGTCCGCCTTTGGCTTGGGTCGTGATCCCAGGGTCCTGGGATCGAGCCCCACATCGGGCTCCCTGCTCAGCGGGAGGCCTGCTTCTCCCTCTCCCACTCTCTCTGCTTGTGTTCCCTGTCTTGCTGTGTCTCTCTCTGTCAAATAAATAAAAACTTTAAAAAAAAATAGCTATGAAATTGTGTGAGTTAGATCAGTATTTCTCAGACTTTTCACATAACTCCTTAAAGACTCTTTAGACATTTTTTGTTAATCATCCCCCCATACAATTTTAATACACTTAAAAGTATATCTGTTATTGTACTATTGAGTACTATTTTTATGCTTTATATATTTAAAAAAATACTTTTTTTCAAACTCCCCAAGAACCAATTTTTACCCTCCTAAGGAGGATGTCTCTCTCACTGAGAATGCATGTTTTATTTAGATTAATAAATTGTTGCTCAAACAAGAATTATTCTTATCGCCAAAATAATGCTAAGCCTTAGATCATTATATAGGGACTCATGAAGAACATGAGAAAGACTCATGACCATACTCCTGAAACTTTCAACTTCAAGACTGAGAAGTGCAATGATATCACTTTCAGTATCTGCTAAATAAAACTATGAAATTCTTCCATTTTAAAGGCCACTGTCATTCCTCCATTCTTCTCTGATTTTGTTGAGAGATCAGCTCAGATTATTTGTGGCTAACAAGTAAAATATAGATTTTAAAACCAGAAGTATAAGTAGTTCTATTCATGAGGTCCTCAAGTACAAAACAGATAATAAAGATACAAATAAGAACTTGACAATCCTAAGTACTCCCAATTCACCTAACTACAGAAACAGTAGTAGCACTGACATTTGGTAGAAAAGAACTGTGAAGGAGTAATATTAAGATGAAGAACACTATTTAAATACAAACTGTTTAAAAGGAAATATCAGAAAGCAATCATTTTACTAATAGTCCCCAAAATGCTATTTACGTTGATGTATAATTAAAACTCCTCAATATTAAAGCTCAAAATATATTTCTTCTTAGTTAATACACCTGGATCTCCTTTCTTCCTCCAGCATAAGTAGAGCTAAAATACCACTTACTCCTGGCTAAAGCAAGGACAATAGAGGAAGAAGAAAAGCCATAGGGTTTGTAACCCATTAGGGCTCCATCCCACCCACCCTACCATTCACCCAGAGGAAGACTAATGGGGTGGGGAAGGGGCATAAATTATTTATAGCAAGCATAAGGCATTCTTACAGTCAGCAGAAACAAAGATCTTCCCCTACCAAAATAGAAAAAGGGGGATTATGCCTAATACCAGAGTTTATTAGGGGCAAAATAGTTAAGGAACAGCCACACAACCTCAACTACATCAAAATATTACATATTTTAAGACAAAGAAAACATTTTGTAATGGGAGTATCATTACTCTCTTATGACTTGGCAACCTGAAAGCTGTTAAGCCTGCAACAGGACTTCAAAGTTGAGACTTAAACTGTCTTTTCCAGTTAATCCCTTCTTTTTCTGGCCCAAAGAAAGAAATGTAGGATTTCTTTACCATTACTTTAGTGATACTTTAGTGTTACTAAAAAATACCTGTCTTCTTGTTCTAAGGTATGAGCTGTATACATTTTTAAGTCTCTACTTCCTGAAGAGATTTAGCAAACTAAGGCTTTATTTTCTGAGTAACCAAAATGTCAATTTTATTAGCAATTGTAAATTTTCTGTAATACTTTGATTCCATTTATTTTAAAATGATTCTAATAAAGAATACCTAAAATCATGAATTATCCTTTACAATTATTTTTTTTATCCTACAATTTGTACATACTAAATTTCTCACTTTAGATAGCAAAAAGTTATATTATATAAGAATATAGTGTGTATCTGGGGATAGTGGGTACTGACCTAGTGATATTTGGTCATTTAAAACAGAAGACTTGGTTAAATGATTACCAATAAAAACACAAAACATTTCTTTATAAATCAGAGGCAGCCACCAATTAATCGCCCCATTTTCAGGTCAACTGAACACCCTTCCCATTTGCCTTAACATAAATCCACAATGCCAAAATGAGACAGTCTGGCCAGCACAATGACAGTTATCTAGTAAGCAATTTATAGTAGGAACTTTTCATAATTAAGTTTCTTCCTTCATTTTAAAAATGGGATCAGGGATCAATGAAAAGATAAGTTAACAAAGGGTTAAGAAAAAACATAATCATAAATCATATTTATGATCCCATACCAAATATCTGTAAAAAAAATAGTTGTAATTGTTCATTCAGCAATTAATGTATCAAACACTGTGTTAACTATTAACATTGAACATGACAGTCATGGGAGAAAAATCCATTTCTTCAAAAAATTTTTTTAAATTAATAAATTTATTAAACAAAATACTGCCTCAAAGTATATCCTGGCTAGGGAAAAGAAACATGAAAAGCAAAAAAGTCAAGTCAGAACAGTAGCAAAGTGTATGAGAAATTATGTATTTACCTTGGCTCTGCACTCAGTGTTATTACAGTTTTTTGTGGTAGAGAACCTTGTGAGTTTTGTTTCAAATCCTGTAAAAATAAACAAAAATTTTTTATTTTACTTTTAAAACTTAAGTTTCAAAACTAGCTATGTAATAGTACTTACAAAAATCCTAAAAAGGACACAATAGTGTCCTCCTTCTAGCTACATAAAGGTCCATCAAAGTTCAAAATAAGTAATTCTTTTGTGTGTGCATTTTTATGGGTGTGTCTTTAGACTTCAGTACGGCATGTGTTACACGGACTACTAGAGTCCAATTAGGAACCAAGTAAATCAAAGTTCTAAAGATCATTTTGCAAAAAGTTTCACTATTTTACCTTTGTATCACAGGTTTCATATCCTTAAGCAATGTATGTCCATTTATTGGATTTTTTACTTCAACATGAATATATGTAACCATAATTTGATTGCAAACATCAGTATATGAAAATACTGAACTTACTATCTCGGATTCCAGATGTGTAAGTTCCAATTACATGTAAAATTTCAAAGCCTATGGCTCACAATAGACTCTAATGATAAAATATTACAGTTTTAAAACATCTGAGTTGCCAAATCGAAGTCTAAAGAGGTTTGCAATCCCCCATTTTTTCCCACTGTTCTTCCTTGCTGCTGAAGAGTATATTCTTCCTCTCAGAGTATGTTCTGTTTTATTGGCTCCCCTGATCCTAACCATGATACAAGCCAAGGCAGGAATCATCCCATCTAACAGATAAATGAATGAGGGCTCACAGATGTTAAGCAACTTTTTCAGGCCCATGCAATCAGGTACAGAGGTGGGGCTAATAGCTAGTCTTTAATTCCTCAACTGCTCCTCTGCTGTTACACACATCTGAGCACTGCTCACAGCGCTCCATGGGCTCATCCTGAAACCAGAAGACAATTCAGGGGCTTCTAATTAAAGCCAAGCAAAATAACTAATTACAGCGTCTAGTTACCTTACAGTACCATATTAATAGTGTTCTCAAAGCTGTATGTTCCACATAATGAAGTTCATTAGTTTTCATGCTTAGATTTAGTCAGAACAAAATATACACCATAAATCAAATACAGACACACTTACAGGAAAGAAGAACACATAGGTATTTCATATAAAATGATACAAATTCTTTCAAATCATGTATAAGGAAATCACTATTTTTCAAGGTTTCTTTTCACTCAGCTTCTCACCCCCTTTTCTGAATCAAGAACAAAAGAATCACACATTTTTATGATAATATAAAAGGTAGCAACTAACCATGTCTAGGAGGTTATCAAAAGAGTAAGAGTTGTACGAGTTTTTGTCCTTCAAAATAAGAAGTAGTGCAGAATATCCAATTATCTTCTTCAAATTCGTTAATGAATGAAAGAGTCTGTGAACCAAAAATTTTTACTGGTCTGAGAAGCAATTCAAACATCAGTATACAATATTTTCAGTTTCTTTAATAATGGCCAAACCACCATCACCCTGTATTCACAAAGTGAAACCTATAATGAAGCTATAATGAACGGACTCTTCTTTGCCCAGAACTAAGTACTTAGGAAAAAAATGTTAGTCAAAAGATTTCACTAATAAGGATTCATTTAAAATAGAAAATTTTCTGTATACACCTGAAACGTGTAAACTTAATCAAACTACCGATACTTTCTACAAGTATCATGCCAAATACTAAGAATATTCAACATGACCACTCCAATAGCTTTAAGGCTTTGTTACCAAAAAAGTGATTTGGTCCTTTACTTTAGAAAATTCTTTAACAAATGTTGAAACAGCAAAAGAAAGCATGAGATTAACTGTCACTCACAAGAATATTCGTTCAGTATACATACTTCAAAAAACTCAAATTCCTGAAAACTTCAAATAAATATTTTGTTGACTTTAGTTTCATGTTCTTGTTCAAAAAAAGAGAAAGTTTTCACAGGTCTGGATAATGAAATTGTCTTTCTCCTTGTTACTTTTCTTGGTCATTAAAATTGTTAATTGTATTCCAATTGTACTTTTATGTCTGAGGAACCAAAGAGATGCGTATGAATCAACCTACTCAAGATCAATTCTGGAATATAATCTTGGTACAGTATCAACTATTGCTGAAGCACTACACGTGGGAAAAGAATTTGAAGGTTTTTTTTTTCAAGTTCCATCTTGTTTCTTTAAAGCTTTATAGAACAGGTAACCCTAAGTAAAGCCACTGAAGAAATCTGTCGAAAAACTTGGCTAAACATGCTTTCAATCAGCCATTGAATCTATTATGTTTATAGAGTGATTATATTATTTTCCCCAATACAGGACGCAATTTTGGACCTACATGTTAAGAACATTTTTGTTGGCATGCAACGACAAAAAAAATGTTTAAGAGAATTAAAAATAACTTCTTTTTGCAGAGCACTGAGATTACTTTCAAAGATGTAAGTGATCACAATCAGTAAGTTAATTAACTATGCAAATGTGTTATACATACATAGTGTTAAAGTCTTCTGCATGTGAGTTCAGGCCATCATCCAGCTAAGTTTCTTAGTCTATTCAAATGTTTTCCTAGGTGATAACAAGTGTTTTCACCAGACTAAAAGACAATATGAGTGACTACAATTCAGTTATAGGAACAAGCCCCTCGATTTAAGTTTATTTTTATCTATATGGCAATCTTTATTAGGCTGTCAGAACCTGAAGAATAAAAGTCATGTTGTACTCCCCCTGCTTGTGTTCCCTCTCTCACTGTCTCTCTCTCTGTGAAATAAATCTTTAAAAAAAAAAAAAAGAAGGGGCGCCTGGGTGGCTCAGTCGTTAAGCGTCTGCCTTCGGCTCAGGTCATGATCCCAGGGTCCTGGGATCGAGCCCCGCATCAGGCTCCCTGCTCAGCGGGAAGCCTGCTTCTCCCTCTCCCACTCCCCCTGCTTGTGTTCCCTCTCTCACTGTCTCTTTCTCTGTGAAATAAATAAATAAAATCTTAAAAAAAAAAAAAAGTCATGTTCTCCATCAGCTAAAACCTTATATGTATTACAGTGCACTGGAGCTTAAACTGAGGGAATGCCACACATCAATGTTTGTATCCTAAAGGCACATGCACAGTCTTCTAACGAGGTAAGCACTAAGAACTGGTAGTGTATTCCCCAAATGCTTTCTCAGGATGCATAAAGCCATTCTGTTTAAAGCAAAACAAGACTAAACACAGTAAATAAGTTTGGGAAACATTGGGTAAAGCAAAATTTTAATGTTTCAACAATTCATCATTGTGGGATTTCCCAGAGCCTCTAATTTTCTAACATGCCCGTATTTTATTATCACTGAACCGGACCATCACTTAGAAATCACAGTTTTCTACTCTGGTATCATTACTACTGTTTCAGGCAGATACTATCATGTTTGTCAGTGAAGTTTGATCTATACATATGGGCCCTCATACTTACCCTTTGTTCATTTTTTTCTCCTACCTACCTTAACTACAACATAGAAATAGGCAGAATTCTAAATATTTCTGTAACTGATCTCATTACCATTTCTTCTCTTGCACATAGCCCCATTATCCACTTTTAGGCTGAACATCCATCACAAACACTGTCCCCCTCTAATTCATTTTTTCATGCCATGATTAGAATTAACCTTCAAATAGCCATGATGTATTCTTGTTCTCCAGGTGATAATTATATAAACATTCAATCTACTGTTGAGAGCAGTACTCTAAGTAAGAATCACCTTTAGATGGCAGAAGAGAAAGCTAGAAGGGTCTGGACCCCTGTCGGCACTGTAGAGCTGCTATACCTGAACTGGGGACCTGCAGACTTCTTCCACGTGGCATAAAAATAAGTAGGATAGGATTTATTCAGTTTTAAGTTGTTATTACTAGCAGCCAAATGCAATCCTTAACTCATACACTTGTTCACAGGGACACTTCTGCCAACATTTGAATAAACAGTCAACAGTCTAAGAACAAGAGAGCACCCAATGCTAGCTGCCTCTTTGTTTATAACTCTCTAACTTGTGTTTTGAAATTTCCTACTTAAAATGTCTATGCTAATGACTTGATAATTGTGTATGACTTCTCAATGAAGTGTGAAGTGCTCGCAAAGCAAATTTACAAATGTCAAGTATAATTTGAGAATTATTGTCTTTTTTCTCTAAGATGCAATTTTGTATGGTGATGTTTTTATAAGCTAAAAGCATAACCAAACATATGGAGGAACTAATGACAGCCCTTCTGGAAAGGTTATGAGATAGAAAATGTTCAGTTGCAAAAACTCAATGACCTGTACCCAAGTCTCTTTCAATATGGCAGCCAGAGAGAGAGCAGGTAGACAGTATAGGAGAATGACTTCTTCATTTCCTCTTAGGAACTCTTTTCTGAATATAAGCCTCACTTTTAAATTCAATAAACCAAGAAGACAGGAGCAGGTGAAAAGGAAAAAAATGGAGGATCTGACCTTATTTTAAAAAATGCCTTCTGTGGGAGAAAAACCAATTATCATTATCAGCCAATGAATGTTTTCCATTTTAAGCCCAGCTCAACCTCAACAGATGCCAAATACATTTGCCACAAGAAAACTGAGAAGATATTCAAGATGCTACCATGAATATATTTTCAAGGATTCAAGTCAACTAATGAAACCTCAAGAATTTGTTTTTCAAATATCTAGAAAGGCAGTCAAAATACTATAACTAAAATTTTAATTAACACTTATAATGATTAGTGATATCAGTTGTGGATCAATCTGTAATGTTGACTTTATATGTTGTATACACTTTTAACATATGGGAGAGAGCATTTATTAAAAAAAGAGGTTCACTTCTTAAATCTGTATTATAAGAAAATCAGAGCACACTTTAACAATTTTAAAATATTATTGAAGTACACCATTTTTGATAGGAAAAAAATCTGGAAGAAATAATAACTAAGCCATAATGAAATAATAGTCAAAACTCCTTCCCCAACATAGGAATCTCCTCTACAATGATCCTAATGAATGGTTACCCAAACTAGAGCATGATGATGGAAATCTCACTAT
>NW_026991942.1:0-64715 GCF_029215605.1 Mirounga angustirostris | reverse complement strand
CCCAGCACCAAAGATGGCCGACCGCCCTGGCCCTCGGGGCCGCTGGCACCCTGGGCCGAAGTCTTTCTCCCCACAGCAGCGCAGCTAACAGCAAGGCCCCCTCCCTCAGCAAGGCAGTGGGGGCGCGCCCGGCACCACGGCGTCGGCGTCGAGGGGTACCCCCAAATAAACGACGAGACCAAGGAAAGAGTCCCCCGCATGCCCCCAGGCCAGTGTGGTTGCTGGGCAGGCATGGGAGCAGAAGGGGATTCCAGGCAACTTGGCTGTGCTTCCTGGCGCTCCGAGGGGCTCCTCTAGCAGCACCAGGGCGCGGTGAGCTTGCCAAAACCTGGCCAAGCTCCACCACACCCCCAGAGCCTAGCTGCCTCGCCAACACAGCCTCCGGTGTGTGTGGTGTGTGTCTGGGTCCCTTGCGTGCACCGGCGAGTCCGTCCCTTTCCGTATCCCCATCCGCATCCAGGTCAGGGTCTCTGTGTGTCTGTTCGGGGGTTCAGTGCGGGTCTGAGTGTTGGATCCTCGTTCTCCCCGTGTCTCTCTCTTCCTCTCTCGCTCCGACTACCCCTCCGTGTGCCTGTCTGTCTTTCCCTGTGTGTCTGTGTGTCTGTCTCTGTCAGCCGGGCTCCCGTATCGCTCAGTCCTGTCCTGGTGATGGGGGGTGCGTGGGGGGGGTGTCAGGGGAAGGTTGGCGGGGGAGGGGCCACGGGGGTGGACTGCTGCCCAGGGTCTCTGGTTGGGGAGTTCGGGGCGCTGTGAACACTCCGCATGCCTGCCTCCAAGACCGAACGCCCCCCCTAGGCATCTCGGGTTCCAAACCACAGTGGCAGTGGCGGCGGCGGCGGCGGCGTAGGAGGAGGCGGCGGCGGCGGGAGCGGCGGCGGAGGGGGCGGTCCGGCTGGGAAGTCCAGAGACAGTTGGGGAGATCGCCGGGACTTCTGGGACTCTGAGATGCTGGAGGCGCCTCACCCCAAGGCAGGCTCGCAGGCACGCAGGAGCCAAGCCCAGGGCAGGCGGAGGGGTTGACGAGAGGAGCACGCTGGGGCTCGGAGGCCCAGAGCAGTCTGCTGTGGGTCGCAGCAGCAGCCCCTCAGGCCTCTGGCCCTAGCGGCCTGATGGCAGCGCATCTCTTCTGCTCTTGGAAGCTAAGCAGGGTCGGATCCGCTCAGGACTTGGATGGGAGACCGTTCCCGGGTGCCCTGGACTCTGGTTCTGAGGCTACTTTCTTGGCTTTTTTCTTTCTCCTTCGGCCTCCCTTCTTCTCCCTGTGCCTCCACCGCCCCCCTTTGCCCAGCAAGCCTTCCTCCAAACATCCCTTGCTCCGCTGCCCCCTTACTCCCGGGCACCCCACGGCGATTCACAGGCCCGCTGGAGCCGCCCGCTGCAGGGACTGGCGGCTCCAACCCAGCTCCTCCAACTCCAAGCAACAAGGCCCACCCTCACAGGAACCAGTGGGGCTCGCTGGGCGGCGATGGGAACGGGGTGGGGAGGTTGAGGCAGCAGAGAGGACAGCCGCAACGGAGGGAGGGAGTGGGCGAAGGTGGCGAGGACTGGGGGGGCGTTGGGGCGGGGGGAGGGCGTGCGGGAGTTGACCCTGCCTCCCATGCGTGCACTCCCTGGTTCCTGGCCTTGGGGCCCTCATGCCGCCGCCCCTCGCCATTCCCTTGGGCCGCCCTGGATGCCCAAGCCGCCGGACAACCGGCTCCCCCTGGTGACTGGGCATGCCTACACCTTCTCCCACCAGCCCTGGGCTGCACTCCAGCTCCGCAGGGCCTTCTCTTCCTTCCCGCTGACCACCGTCCCTTTGCCCCTGGGCCCCGCCCTGGGCCCTCCCTCCCTCTGCCCAGCACCAAAGATGGCCGACCGCCCTGGCCCTCGGGGCCGCTGGCACCCTGGGCCGAAGTCCTTCTCCCCACAGCAGCGCAGCTAACAGCAAGGCCCGCTCCCTCAGCAAGGCAGTGGGGGCGCGCCCGGCACCACGGCGTCGGCGTCGAGGGGTACCCCCAAATAAACGACGAGACCAAGGAAAGAGTCCCCCGCATGCCCCCAGGCCAGTGTGGTTGCTGGGCAGGCATGGGAGCAGAAGGGGATTCCAGGCAACTTGGCTGTGCTTCCTGGCGCTCCGAGGGTGTCCTCTAGCAGCACCAGGGCGCGGTCAGCTTGCCAAAACCTGGCCAAGCTCCACCACACCCCCAGAGGCTAGCTGCCTCGCCAACACAGCCTCCGGTGTGTGTGGTGTGTGTCTGGGTCCCTTGCGTGCACCGGCGAGTCCGTCCCTTTCCGTGTCCCCATCCGCATCCAGGTCAGGGTCTCTGTCTGTCTCTTCGGGGGTTCAGTGCGGGTCTGTGTGTTGGATCCTCGTTCTCCCCGTGTCTCTCTCTTCCTCTCTCGCTCCGACTACCCCTCCGTGTGCCTCTCTGTCTTTCCCTGTGTGTCTGTGTGTCTGTCTCTGTCAGCCGGGCTCCCGTATCTCTCAGTCCTGTCCTGGTGATGGGGGGTGCCTGGGGGGTTGTCAGGGGAAGGTTGGCGGGGGTGGGGCCACGGGGGTGGACTGCTGCCCAGGGTCTCTGGTTGGGGAGTTCGGGGCGCTGTGAACACTCCGCATGCCTGCCTCCAAGACCGAACGCCCCCCCTAGGCATCTCGGGTTCCAAACCACAGTGGCAGTGGCGGCGGCGGCGGCGGCGTAGGAGGAGGCGACGGCGGCGGGAGCGGCGGCGGAGGGGGCGGTCCGGCTGGGAAGTCCAGAGACAGTTGGGGAGATCGCCGGGACTTCTGCGACTCTGAGATGCTGGAGGCGCCTCACCCCAAGGCAGGCGCGCAGGCACGCAGGAGCCAAGGCCAGGGCAGGCGGAGGGGTTGACGAGAGGAGCACGCTGGGGCTCGGAGGCCAAGAGCAGTCTGCTGGGAGTCGCAGCATCAGCCTCTCAGGCCTTTGGCCCTAGCGGCCTGATGGCAGCGCATCTCTTCTGCTCTTGGAAGCTAAGCAGGGTCGGATCCGCTCAGGACTTGGATGGGAGACCGTTCCCGGGTGCCCTGCACTCTTGTTCTGAGGCTACTTTCTTGGCTTTTTTCTTTCTCCTTCGGCCTCCCTTCTTCTCCCTGTGTCTCCACCGTCCCCCTTTGCCCAGCAAGCCTTCCTCCAAACATCCCTTGCCCCGTTGCCCCCTTACCCCCGGGCACCCCACGGCGGTTCATAGGCCCGCTGGAGCCGCCCGCTGCAGCGACAGGCGGCTCGAATCCAGCTCCTCCAACTCCAAGTCACAAGGCCCACCCTCACAGGAACCAGTGGGGCTCGCTGGGGGGCGATGGGAACGGGGTGTGGAGGCTGAGGCCTCAGAGAGGGCAGCCGCTACGGAGGGAGGGAGTGGGCGAAGGTGGCGAGGACTGGGGGGCGATGGGGAGGGGGGAGCGCGTGCGGGAGTTCACCCTGCCTCCCATGCGTGCCCTCCCTCGTTCCTGCCCTTGGGGCCCTCATGCCGCCGCCCCTCGCCTTTCCCTTGGGTCGCCCTGGATGCCCAAGCCACCGGACAACCGGCTCCCCCTGGTGACTGGGCACGCCTACACCTTCTCCCACCAGCCCTGCGCTGCGCTCCAGCCCCGCAGGGCCTTCTCTTCCTTCCCGCCGACCACCGTCCCTTTGCCCCTGGGCCCCGCCCTGGGCCCTCGCTCCCTCTGCCCAGCACCAAAGATGGCCGACCGCCCTGGACCTTGGGGCCGCTGGCACCCTGAGCCTAAGTCCTTCTCCCCACAGCAGCGCACCTAACAGCGAGGCCCGCTCCCTCAGCAAGGCAGTGGGGGCGCGCCCGGCACCACGGCGTCGGCGTCGAGGGGTACCCCCAAATAAACGACGAGACCAAGGAAAGAGTCCCCCGCATGCCCCTAGGCCAGTGTAGTTGCTGGGCAGGCATGGGAGCAGAAGGGGATTCCAGGCAACTTGGCTGTGCTTCCTGGCGCTCCGAGGGGCTCCTCTAGCAGCACCAGGGCGCGGTCAGCTTGCCAAAACCTGGCCAAGCTCCACCACACCCCCAGAGGCTAGCTGCCTCGCCAACACAGCCTCCGGTGTGTGTGGTGTGTGTCTGGGTCCCTTGCGTGCACCGGCGAGGCTGTCCCTTTCCGTGTCCCCATCCGCATCCAGGTCAGGATCTCTGTGTGTCTGTTCGGGGGTTCAGTGCGGGTCTGTGTGTTGGATCCTCGGTCTCCCCGTGTCTCTCTCTTCCTCTCTCGCTCCGACTACCCCTCCGTGTGTATCTCTGGCTTTCCCTGTGTGTCTTTGTGTCTGTCTATGTCAGCCGGGCTCCCGTATCTCTCAGTCCTGTCCTGGTGATGGGGGGTTCGTGGGGGGGGGGTGTCACGGGAAGGTTAGAGGGGGACGGGCCACGGCGGTGGACTGCTGCCCAGGGTCTCTGGTGGCGCCCTTGACTTCGGGCCGCCATTGAGCAAGGCGGGGTGGCTTGCCACGCTAGACCCAGGGCTGCGGTTGGGGAGTTGGGGGCGCTGAGAACACTCCGCATGCCTGCCTCCAAGACCGAACGCCCCCCCTAGGCATCTCGGGTTCCAAACGACAGCGGCGGCGGAGGCGGCGGTGGCGGCGGGGGAGGAGGAGGAGGAGGAGGAGGAGGCGGCGGCGGGAGCGGCGGCGGAGGGGGCGGTCCTGCTGGGAAGTCCAGAGACACTTGGGGAGATCGCCAGGACTTCTGCGACTCTGAGATGCTGGAGGCGCCTCACCCCAAGGCAGGCTCGCAGGCACGCAGGAGCAAAGCACAGGGCAGGTGGAGGGGTGACAAGAGGAGCACGCTGGGGCCCGGAGGCCCAGAGCAGTCTGATGTGGGTCGCAGCAGCAGCCTCTCAGGCCTATGGCCCTAGTGGCCTGATGGCAGCGCATCTCTTCTGCTCTTGGAAGCTAAGCAGGGTCGGATCCGGTCAGGACTTGGATGGGAGACCGTTCCCGGGTGCCCTGGACTCTGGTTCTGAGGCTACTTTCTTGGCTTTTTTCTTTCTCCTTCGGCCTCCCTTCTTCTCCCTGTGCCTCCACCGCCCCCCTTTGCCCAGCAAGCCTTCCTCCAAACATCCCTTGCTCCGCTGCCCCCTTACTCCCGGGCACCCCACGGCGATTCACAGGCCCGCTGGAGCCGCCCGCTGCAGGGACTGGCGGCTCCAACCCAGCTCCTCCAACTCCAAGCAACAAGGCCCACCCTCACAGGAACCAGTGGGGCTCGCTGGGCGGCGATGGGAACGGGGTGGGGAGGTTGAGGCAGCAGAGAGGACAGCCGCAACGGAGGGAGGGAGTGGGCGAAGGTGGCGAGGACTGGGGGGGCGTTGGGGCGGGGGGAGGGCGTGCGGGAGTTGACCCTGCCTCCCATGCGTGCACTCCCTGGTTCCTGGCCTTGGGGCCCTCATGCCGCCGCCCCTCGCCATTCCCTTGGGCCGCCCTGGATGCCCAAGCCGCCGGACAACCGGCTCCCCCTGGTGACTGGGCACGCCTACACCTTCTCCCACCAGCCCTGGGCTGCGCTCCAGCCCCGCAGGGCCTTCTCTTCCTTCCCGCCGACCACCGTCCCTTTGCCCCTGGGCCCCGCCCTGGGCCCTCCCTCCCTCTGCCCTGCACCAAAATGGCCGACCGCCCTGGCCCTCGGGGCCGCTGGCACCCTGGGCCGAAGTCCTTCTCCCCACAGCAGCGCAGCTAACAGCAAGGCCCGCTCCCTCAGCAAGGCAGTGGGGGCGCGCCCGGCACCACGGCATCGGCGTCGAGGGGTACCCCCAAATAAACGACGAGACCAAGGAAAGAGTCCCCCGCATGCCCCCAGGCCAGTGTGGTTGCTGGGCAGGCATGGGAGCAGAAGGGGATTCCAGGCAACTTGGCTGTGCTTCCTGGCGCTCCGAGGGGCTCCTCTAGCAGCACCAGGGCGCGGTCAGCTTGCCAAAACCTGGCCAAGCTCCACCACACCCCCAGAGGCTAGCTGCCTCGCCAACACAGCCTCCGGTGTGTGTGGTGTGTGTCTGGGTCCCTTGCGTGCACCGGCGAGTCCGTCCCTTTCCGTGTCCCCATCCGCATCCAGGTCAGGGTCTCTGTCTGTCTGTTCGGGGGTTCAGTGCGGGTCTGTGTGTTGGATCCTCGTTCTCCCCGTGTCTCTCTCTTCCTCTCTCGCTCCGACTACCCCTCCGTGTGCCTCTCTGTCTTTCCCTGTGTGTCTGTGTGTCTGACTCTGTCAGCCGGGCTCCCGTATCTCTCAGTCCTGTCCTGGTGATGGGGGGTGCGTGGGGGGTTGTCAGGGGAAGGTTGGCGGGGGTGGGGCCACGGGGGTGGACTGCTGCCCAGGGTCTCTGGTTGGGGAGTTCGGGGCGCTGTGAACACTCCGCATGCCTGCCTCCAAGACCGAACGCCCCCCCTAGGCATCTCGGGTTCCAAACCACAGTGGCAGTGGCGGCGGCGGCGGCGGCGTAGGAGGAGGCGACGGCGGCGGGAGCGGCGGCGGAGGGGGCGGTCCGGCTGGGAAGTCCAGAGACAGTTGGGGAGATCGCCGGGACTTCTGCGACTCTGAGATGCTGGAGGCGCCTCACCCCAAGGCAGGCGCGCAGGCACGCAGGAGCCAAGGCCAGGGCAGGCGGAGGGGTTGACGAGAGGAGCACGCTGGGGCTCGGAGGCCAAGAGCAGTCTGCTGGGAGTCGCAGCATCAGCCTCTCAGGCCTTTGGCCCTAGCGGCCTGATGGCAGCGCATCTCTTCTGCTCTTGGAAGCTAAGCAGGGTCGGATCCGCTCAGGACTTGGATGGGAGACCGTTCCCGGGTGCCCTGCACTCTTGTTCTGAGGCTACTTTCTTGGCTTTTTTCTTTCTCCTTCGGCCTCCCTTCTTCTCCCTGTGTCTCCACCGTCCCCCTTTGCCCAGCAAGCCTTCCTCCAAACATCCCTTGCCCCGTTGCCCCCTTACCCCCGGGCACCCCACGGCGGTTCATAGGCCCGCTGGAGCCGCCCGCTGCAGCGACAGGCGGCTCGAATCCAGCTCCTCCAACTCCAAGTCACAAGGCCCACCCTCACAGGAACCAGTGGGGCTCGCTGGGGGGCGATGGGAACGGGGTGTGGAGGCTGAGGCCTCAGAGAGGGCAGCCGCTACGGAGGGAGGGAGTGGGCGAAGGTGGCGAGGACTGGGGGGCGATGGGGAGGGGGGAGCGCGTGCGGGAGTTCACCCTGCCTCCCATGCGTGCCCTCCCTCGTTCCTGCCCTTGGGGCCCTCATGCCGCCGCCCCTCGCCTTTCCCTTGGGTCGCCCTGGATGCCCAAGCCACCGGACAACCGGCTCCCCCTGGTGACTGGGCACGCCTACACCTTCTCCCACCAGCCCTGCGCTGCGCTCCAGCCCCGCAGGGCCTTCTCTTCCTTCCCGCCGACCACCGTCCCTTTGCCCCTGGGCCCCGCCCTGGGCCCTCGCTCCCTCTGCCCAGCACCAAAGATGGCCGACCGCCCTGGACCTTGGGGCCGCTGGCACCCTGAGCCTAAGTCCTTCTCCCCACAGCAGCGCACCTAACAGCGAGGCCCGCTCCCTCAGCAAGGCAGTGGGGGCGCGCCCGGCACCACGGCGTCGGCGTCGAGGGGTACCCCCAAATAAACGACGAGACCAAGGAAAGAGTCCCCCGCATGCCCCTAGGCCAGTGTAGTTGCTGGGCAGGCATGGGAGCAGAAGGGGATTCCAGGCAACTTGGCTGTGCTTCCTGGCGCTCCGAGGGGCTCCTCTAGCAGCACCAGGGCGCGGTCAGCTTGCCAAAACCTGGCCAAGCTCCACCACACCCCCAGAGGCTAGCTGCCTCGCCAACACAGCCTCCGGTGTGTGTGGTGTGTGTCTGGGTCCCTTGCGTGCACCGGCGAGGCTGTCCCTTTCCGTGTCCCCATCCGCATCCAGGTCAGGATCTCTGTGTGTCTGTTCGGGGGTTCAGTGCGGGTCTGTGTGTTGGATCCTCGGTCTCCCCGTGTCTCTCTCTTCCTCTCTCGCTCCGACTACCCCTCCGTGTGTATCTCTGGCTTTCCCTGTGTGTCTTTGTGTCTGTCTATGTCAGCCGGGCTCCCGTATCTCTCAGTCCTGTCCTGGTGATGGGGGGTTCGTGGGGGGGGGGTGTCACGGGAAGGTTAGAGGGGGACGGGCCACGGCGGTGGACTGCTGCCCAGGGTCTCTGGTGGCGCCCTTGACTTCGGGCCGCCATTGAGCAAGGCGGGGTGGCTTGCCACGCTAGACCCAGGGCTGCGGTTGGGGAGTTGGGGGCGCTGAGAACACTCCGCATGCCTGCCTCCAAGACCGAACGCCCCCCCTAGGCATCTCGGGTTCCAAACGACAGCGGCGGCGGAGGCGGCGGTGGCGGCGGGGGAGGAGGAGGAGGAGGAGGAGGAGGCGGCGGCGGGAGCGGCGGCGGAGGGGGCGGTCCTGCTGGGAAGTCCAGAGACACTTGGGGAGATCGCCAGGACTTCTGCGACTCTGAGATGCTGGAGGCGCCTCACCCCAAGGCAGGCTCGCAGGCACGCAGGAGCAAAGCACAGGGCAGGTGGAGGGGTGACAAGAGGAGCACGCTGGGGCCCGGAGGCCCAGAGCAGTCTGATGTGGGTCGCAGCAGCAGCCTCTCAGGCCTATGGCCCTAGTGGCCTGATGGCAGCGCATCTCTTCTGCTCTTGGAAGCTAAGCAGGGTCGGATCCGGTCAGGACTTGGATGGGAGACCGTTCCCGGGTGCCCTGGACTCTGGTTCTGAGGCTACTTTCTTGGCTTTTTTCTTTCTCCTTCGGCCTCCCTTCTTCTCCCTGTGCCTCCACCGCCCCCCTTTGCCCAGCAAGCCTTCCTCCAAACATCCCTTGCTCCGCTGCCCCCTTACTCCCGGGCACCCCACGGCGATTCACAGGCCCGCTGGAGCCGCCCGCTGCAGGGACTGGCGGCTCCAACCCAGCTCCTCCAACTCCAAGCAACAAGGCCCACCCTCACAGGAACCAGTGGGGCTCGCTGGGCGGCGATGGGAACGGGGTGGGGAGGTTGAGGCAGCAGAGAGGACAGCCGCAACGGAGGGAGGGAGTGGGCGAAGGTGGCGAGGACTGGGGGGGCGTTGGGGCGGGGGGAGGGCGTGCGGGAGTTGACCCTGCCTCCCATGCGTGCACTCCCTGGTTCCTGGCCTTGGGGCCCTCATGCCGCCGCCCCTCGCCATTCCCTTGGGCCGCCCTGGATGCCCAAGCCGCCGGACAACCGGCTCCCCCTGGTGACTGGGCACGCCTACACCTTCTCCCACCAGCCCTGGGCTGCACTCCAGCTCCGCAGGGCCTTCTCTTCCTTCCCGCCGACCACCGTCCCTTTGCCCCTGGGCCCCGCCCTGGGCCCTCCCTCCCTCTGCCCAGCACCAAAGATGGCCGACCGCCCTGGCCCTCGGGGCCGCTGGCACCCTGGGCCGAAGTCTTTCTCCCCACAGCAGCGCAGCTAACAGCAAGGCCCCCTCCCTCAGCAAGGCAGTGGGGGCGCGCCCGGCACCACGGCGTCGGCGTCGAGGGGTACCCCCAAATAAACGACGAGACCAAGGAAAGAGTCCCCCGCATGCCCCCAGGCCAGTGTGGTTGCTGGGCAGGCATGGGAGCAGAAGGGGATTCCAGGCAACTTGGCTGTGCTTCCTGGCGCTCCGAGGGGCTCCTCTAGCAGCACCAGGGCGCGGTCAGCTTGCCAAAACCTGGCCAAGCTCCACCACACCCCCAGAGCCTAGCTGCCTCGCCAACACAGCCTCCGGTGTGTGTGGTGTGTGTCTGGGTCCCTTGCGTGCACCGGCGAGTCCGTCCCTTTCCGTATCCCCATCCGCATCCAGGTCAGGGTCTCTGTGTGTCTGTTCGGGGGTTCAGTGCGGGTCTGAGTGTTGGATCCTCGTTCTCCCCGTGTCTCTCTCTTCCTCTCTCGCTCCGACTACCCCTCCGTGTGCCTGTCTGTCTTTCCCTGTGTGTCTGTGTGTCTGTCTCTGTCAGCCGGGCTCCCGTATCGCTCAGTCCTGTCCTGGTGATGGGGGGTGCGTGGGGGGGGTGTCAGGGGAAGGTTGGCGGGGGAGGGGCCACGGGGGTGGACTGCTGCCCAGGGTCTCTGGTTGGGGAGTTCGGGGCGCTGTGAACACTCCGCATGCCTGCCTCCAAGACCGAACGCCCCCCCTAGGCATCTCGGGTTCCAAACCACAGTGGCAGTGGCGGCGGCGGCGGCGGCGTAGGAGGAGGCGACGGCGGCGGGAGCGGCGGCGGAGGGGGCGGTCCGGCTGGGAAGTCCAGAGACAGTTGGGGAGATCGCCGGGACTTCTGGGACTCTGAGATGCTGGAGGCGCCTCACCCCAAGGCAGGCTCGCAGGCACGCAGGAGCCAAAGCCAGGGCAGGCGGAGGGGTTGACGAGAGGAGCACGCTGGGGCTCGGAGGCCCAGAGCAGTCTGCTGTGGGTCGCAGCAGCAGCCTCTCAGGCCTCTGGCCCTAGCGGCCTGATGGCAGCGCATCTCTTCTGCTCTTGGAAGCTAAGCAGGGTCGGATCCGCTCAGGACTTGGATGGGAGACCGTTCCCGGGTGCCCTGCACTCTTGTTCTGAGGCTACTTTCTTGGCTTTTTTCTTTCTCCTTCGGCCTCCCTTCTTCTCCCTGTGCCTCCACCGCCCCCCTTTGCCCAGCAAGCCTTCCTCCAAACATCCCTTGCCCCGTTGCCCCCTTACCCCCGGGCACCCCACGGCGGTTCACAGGCCCGCTGGAGCCGCCCGCTACAGCGACAGGCGGCTCCAACCCAGCTCCTCCAACTCCAAGTCACAAGGCCCACCCTCACAGGAACCAGTGGGGCTCGCGGGGGGGCGATGGGAAGGGGGTGGGGAGGCTGAGGCGGCAGAGAGGGCTGCCGCTTCGGAGGGAGGGAGTGGGCGAAGGTGGCGAGGACTGGGGGGGCGATGGGGCGGGGGGAGCGCGTGCGGGAGTTCACCCTGCCTCCCATGCGTGCACTCCCTGGTTCCTGGCCTTGGGGCCCTCATGCCGCCGCCCCTCGCCATTCCCTTGGGCCGCCCTGGATGCCCAAGCCGCCGAACAACCGGCTCCCCCTGGTGACTGGGCACGCCTACACCTTCTCCCACCAGCCCTGGGCTGCGCTCCAGCCCCGCAGGGCCTTCTCTTCCTTCCCGCCGACCACCGTCCCTTTGCCCCTGGGCCCCGCCCTGGGCCCTCCCTCCCTCTGCCCTGCACCAAAATGGCCGACCGCCCTGGCCCTCGGGGCCGCTGGCACCCTGGGCCGAAGTCCTTCTCCCCACAGCAGCGCAGCTAACAGCAAGGCCCGCTCCCTCAGCAAGGCAGTGGGGGCGCGCCCGGCACCACGGCATCGGCGTCGAGGGGTACCCCCAAATAAACGACGAGACCAAGGAAAGAGTCCCCCGCATGCCCCCAGGCCAGTGTGGTTGCTGGGCAGGCATGGGAGCAGAAGGGGATTCCAGGCAACTTGGCTGTGCTTCCTGGCGCTCCGAGGGGCTCCTCTAGCAGCACCAGGGCGCGGTCAGCTTGCCAAAACCTGGCCAAGCTCCACCACACCCCCAGAGGCTAGCTGCCTCGCCAACACAGCCTCCGGTGTGTGTGGTGTGTGTCTGGGTCCCTTGCGTGCACCGGCGAGTCCGTCCCTTTCCGTGTCCCCATCCGCATCCAGGTCAGGGTCTCTGTCTGTCTGTTCGGGGGTTCAGTGCGGGTCTGTGTGTTGGATCCTCGTTCTCCCCGTGTCTCTCTCTTCCTCTCTCGCTCCGACTACCCCTCCGTGTGCCTCTCTGTCTTTCCCTGTGTGTCTGTGTGTCTGTCTCTGTCAGCCGGGCTCCCGTATCTCTCAGTCCTGTCCTGGTGATGGGGGGTGCGTGGGGGGTTGTCAGGGGAAGGTTGGCGGGGGTGGGGCCACGGGGGTGGACTGCTGCCCAGGGTCTCTGGTTGGGGAGTTCGGGGCGCTGTGAACACTCCGCATGCCTGCCTCCAAGACCGAACGCCCCCCCTAGGCATCTCGGGTTCCAAACCACAGTGGCAGTGGCGGCGGCGGCGGCGGCGTAGGAGGAGGCGACGGCGGCGGGAGCGGCGGCGGAGGGGGCGGTCCGGCTGGGAAGTCCAGAGACAGTTGGGGAGATCGCCGGGACTTCTGCGACTCTGAGATGCTGGAGGCGCCTCACCCCAAGGCAGGCGCGCAGGCACGCAGGAGCCAAGGCCAGGGCAGGCGGAGGGGTTGACGAGAGGAGCACGCTGGGGCTCGGAGGCCAAGAGCAGTCTGCTGGGAGTCGCAGCATCAGCCTCTCAGGCCTTTGGCCCTAGCGGCCTGATGGCAGCGCATCTCTTCTGCTCTTGGAAGCTAAGCAGGGTCGGATCCGCTCAGGACTTGGATGGGAGACCGTTCCCGGGTGCCCTGCACTCTTGTTCTGAGGCTACTTTCTTGGCTTTTTTCTTTCTCCTTCGGCCTCCCTTCTTCTCCCTGTGTCTCCACCGTCCCCCTTTGCCCAGCAAGCCTTCCTCCAAACATCCCTTGCCCCGTTGCCCCCTTACCCCCGGGCACCCCACGGCGGTTCATAGGCCCGCTGGAGCCGCCCGCTGCAGCGACAGGCGGCTCGAATCCAGCTCCTCCAACTCCAAGTCACAAGGCCCACCCTCACAGGAACCAGTGGGGCTCGCTGGGGGGCGATGGGAACGGGGTGTGGAGGCTGAGGCCTCAGAGAGGGCAGCCGCTACGGAGGGAGGGAGTGGGCGAAGGTGGCGAGGACTGGGGGGCGATGGGGAGGGGGGAGCGCGTGCGGGAGTTCACCCTGCCTCCCATGCGTGCCCTCCCTCGTTCCTGCCCTTGGGGCCCTCATGCCGCCGCCCCTCGCCTTTCCCTTGGGTCGCCCTGGATGCCCAAGCCACCGGACAACCGGCTCCCCCTGGTGACTGGGCACACCTACACCTTCTCCCACCAGCCCTGGGCTGCGCTCCAGCCCCGCAGGGCCTTCTCTTCCTTCCCGCCGACCACCGTCCCTTTGCCCCTGGGCCCCGCCCTGGGCCCTCGCTCCCTCTGCCCAGCACCAAAGATGGCCGACCGCCCTGGACCTTGGGGCCGCTGGCACCCTGAGCCTAAGTCCTTCTCCCCACAGCAGCGCACCTAACAGCGAGGCCCGCTCCCTCAGCAAGGCAGTGGGGGCGCGCCCGGCACCACGGCGTCGGCGTCGAGGGGTACCCCCAAATAAACGACGAGACCAAGGAAAGAGTCCCCCGCATGCCCCCAGGCCAGTGTAGTTGCTGGGCAGGCATGGGAGCAGAAGGGGATTCCAGGCAACTTGGCTGTGCTTCCTGGCGCTCCGAGGGGCTCCTCTAGCAGCACCAGGGCGCGGTCAGCTTGCCAAAACCTGGCCAAGCTCCACCACACCCCCAGAGGCTAGCTGCCTCGCCAACACAGCCTCCGGTGTGTGTGGTGTGTGTCTGGGTCCCTTGCGTGCACCGGCGAGGCTGTCCCTTTCCGTGTCCCCATCCGCATCCAGGTCAGGATCTCTGTGTGTCTGTTCGGGGGTTCAGTGCGGGTCTGTGTGTTGGATCCTCGGTCTCCCCGTGTCTCTCTCTTCCTCTCTCGCTCCGACTACCCCTCCGTGTGTATCTCTGGCTTTCCCTGTGTGTCTTTGTGTCTGTCTATGTCAGCCGGGCTCCCGTATCTCTCAGTCCTGTCCTGGTGATGGGGGGTTCGTGGGGGGGGGGTGTCACGGGAAGGTTAGAGGGGGACGGGCCACGGCGGTGGACTGCTGCCCAGGGTCTCTGGTGGCGCCCTTGACTTCGGGCCGCCATTGAGCAAGGCGGGGTGGCTTGCCACGCTAGACCCAGGGCTGCGGTTGGGGAGTTGGGGGCGCTGAGAACACTCCGCATGCCTGCCTCCAAGACCGAACGCCCCCCCTAGGCATCTCGGGTTCCAAACGACAGCGGCGGCGGAGGCGGCGGTGGCGGCGGGGGAGGAGGAGGAGGAGGAGGAGGAGGAGGAGGCGGCGGCGGGAGCGGCGGCGGAGGGGGCGGTCCTGCTGGGAAGTCCAGAGACACTTGGGGAGATCGCCAGGACTTCTGCGACTCTGAGATGCTGGAGGCGCCTCACCCCAAGGCAGGCTCGCAGGCACGCAGGAGCAAAGCACAGGGCAGGTGGAGGGGTGACAAGAGGAGCACGCTGGGGCCCGGAGGCCCAGAGCAGTCTGATGTGGGTCGCAGCAGCAGCCTCTCAGGCCTATGGCCCTAGTGGCCTGATGGCAGCGCATCTCTTCTGCTCTTGGAAGCTAAGCAGGGTCGGATCCGGTCAGGACTTGGATGGGAGACCGTTCCCGGGTGCCCTGGACTCTGGTTCTGAGGCTACTTTCTTGGCTTTTTTCTTTCTCCTTCGGCCTCCCTTCTTCTCCCTGTGCCTCCACCGCCCCCCTTTGCCCAGCAAGCCTTCCTCCAAACATCCCTTGCTCCGCTGCCCCCTTACTCCCGGGCACCCCACGGCGATTCACAGGCCCGCTGGAGCCGCCCGCTGCAGGGACTGGCGGCTCCAACCCAGCTCCTCCAACTCCAAGCAACAAGGCCCACCCTCACAGGAACCAGTGGGGCTCGCTGGGCGGCGATGGGAACGGGGTGGGGAGGTTGAGGCAGCAGAGAGGACAGCCGCAACGGAGGGAGGGAGTGGGCGAAGGTGGCGAGGACTGGGGGGGCGTTGGGGCGGGGGGAGGGCGTGCGGGAGTTGACCCTGCCTCCCATGCGTGCACTCCCTGGTTCCTGGCCTTGGGGCCCTCATGCCGCCGCCCCTCGCCATTCCCTTGGGCCGCCCTGGATGCCCAAGCCGCCGGACAACCGGCTCCCCCTGGTGACTGGGCACGCCTACACCTTCTCCCACCAGCCCTGGGCTGCGCTCCAGCCCCGCAGGGCCTTCTCTTCCTTCCCGCCGACCACCGTCCCTTTGCCCCTGGGCCCCGCCCTGGGCCCTCCCTCCCTCTGCCCTGCACCAAAATGGCCGACCGCCCTGGCCCTCGGGGCCGCTGGCACCCTGGGCCGAAGTCCTTCTCCCCACAGCAGCGCAGCTAACAGCAAGGCCCGCTCCCTCAGCAAGGCAGTGGGGGCGCGCCCGGCACCACGGCATCGGCGTCGAGGGGTACCCCCAAATAAACGACGAGACCAAGGAAAGAGTCCCCCGCATGCCCCCAGGCCAGTGTGGTTGCTGGGCAGGCATGGGAGCAGAAGGGGATTCCAGGCAACTTGGCTGTGCTTCCTGGCGCTCCGAGGGGCTCCTCTAGCAGCACCAGGGCGCGGTCAGCTTGCCAAAACCTGGCCAAGCTCCACCACACCCCCAGAGGCTAGCTGCCTCGCCAACACAGCCTCCGGTGTGTGTGGTGTGTGTCTGGGTCCCTTGCGTGCACCGGCGAGTCCGTCCCTTTCCGTGTCCCCATCCGCATCCAGGTCAGGGTCTCTGTCTGTCTGTTCGGGGGTTCAGTGCGGGTCTGTGTGTTGGATCCTCGTTCTCCCCGTGTCTCTCTCTTCCTCTCTCGCTCCGACTACCCCTCCGTGTGCCTCTCTGTCTTTCCCTGTGTGTCTGTGTGTCTGACTCTGTCAGCCGGGCTCCCGTATCTCTCAGTCCTGTCCTGGTGATGGGGGGTGCGTGGGGGGTTGTCAGGGGAAGGTTGGCGGGGGTGGGGCCACGGGGGTGGACTGCTGCCCAGGGTCTCTGGTTGGGGAGTTCGGGGCGCTGTGAACACTCCGCATGCCTGCCTCCAAGACCGAACGCCCCCCCTAGGCATCTCGGGTTCCAAACCACAGTGGCAGTGGCGGCGGCGGCGGCGGCGTAGGAGGAGGCGACGGCGGCGGGAGCGGCGGCGGAGGGGGCGGTCCGGCTGGGAAGTCCAGAGACAGTTGGGGAGATCGCCGGGACTTCTGCGACTCTGAGATGCTGGAGGCGCCTCACCCCAAGGCAGGCGCGCAGGCACGCAGGAGCCAAGGCCAGGGCAGGCGGAGGGGTTGACGAGAGGAGCACGCTGGGGCTCGGAGGCCAAGAGCAGTCTGCTGGGAGTCGCAGCATCAGCCTCTCAGGCCTTTGGCCCTAGCGGCCTGATGGCAGCGCATCTCTTCTGCTCTTGGAAGCTAAGCAGGGTCGGATCCGCTCAGGACTTGGATGGGAGACCGTTCCCGGGTGCCCTGCACTCTTGTTCTGAGGCTACTTTCTTGGCTTTTTTCTTTCTCCTTCGGCCTCCCTTCTTCTCCCTGTGTCTCCACCGTCCCCCTTTGCCCAGCAAGCCTTCCTCCAAACATCCCTTGCCCCGTTGCCCCCTTACCCCCGGGCACCCCACGGCGGTTCATAGGCCCGCTGGAGCCGCCCGCTGCAGCGACAGGCGGCTCGAATCCAGCTCCTCCAACTCCAAGTCACAAGGCCCACCCTCACAGGAACCAGTGGGGCTCGCTGGGGGGCGATGGGAACGGGGTGTGGAGGCTGAGGCCTCAGAGAGGGCAGCCGCTACGGAGGGAGGGAGTGGGCGAAGGTGGCGAGGACTGGGGGGCGATGGGGAGGGGGGAGCGCGTGCGGGAGTTCACCCTGCCTCCCATGCGTGCCCTCCCTCGTTCCTGCCCTTGGGGCCCTCATGCCGCCGCCCCTCGCCTTTCCCTTGGGTCGCCCTGGATGCCCAAGCCACCGGACAACCGGCTCCCCCTGGTGACTGGGCACGCCTACACCTTCTCCCACCAGCCCTGCGCTGCGCTCCAGCCCCGCAGGGCCTTCTCTTCCTTCCCGCCGACCACCGTCCCTTTGCCCCTGGGCCCCGCCCTGGGCCCTCGCTCCCTCTGCCCAGCACCAAAGATGGCCGACCGCCCTGGACCTTGGGGCCGCTGGCACCCTGAGCCTAAGTCCTTCTCCCCACAGCAGCGCACCTAACAGCGAGGCCCGCTCCCTCAGCAAGGCAGTGGGGGCGCGCCCGGCACCACGGCGTCGGCGTCGAGGGGTACCCCCAAATAAACGACGAGACCAAGGAAAGAGTCCCCCGCATGCCCCTAGGCCAGTGTAGTTGCTGGGCAGGCATGGGAGCAGAAGGGGATTCCAGGCAACTTGGCTGTGCTTCCTGGCGCTCCGAGGGGCTCCTCTAGCAGCACCAGGGCGCGGTCAGCTTGCCAAAACCTGGCCAAGCTCCACCACACCCCCAGAGGCTAGCTGCCTCGCCAACACAGCCTCCGGTGTGTGTGGTGTGTGTCTGGGTCCCTTGCGTGCACCGGCGAGGCTGTCCCTTTCCGTGTCCCCATCCGCATCCAGGTCAGGATCTCTGTGTGTCTGTTCGGGGGTTCAGTGCGGGTCTGTGTGTTGGATCCTCGGTCTCCCCGTGTCTCTCTCTTCCTCTCTCGCTCCGACTACCCCTCCGTGTGTATCTCTGGCTTTCCCTGTGTGTCTTTGTGTCTGTCTATGTCAGCCGGGCTCCCGTATCTCTCAGTCCTGTCCTGGTGATGGGGGGTTCGTGGGGGGGGGGTGTCACGGGAAGGTTAGAGGGGGACGGGCCACGGCGGTGGACTGCTGCCCAGGGTCTCTGGTGGCGCCCTTGACTTCGGGCCGCCATTGAGCAAGGCGGGGTGGCTTGCCACGCTAGACCCAGGGCTGCGGTTGGGGAGTTGGGGGCGCTGAGAACACTCCGCATGCCTGCCTCCAAGACCGAACGCCCCCCCTAGGCATCTCGGGTTCCAAACGACAGCGGCGGCGGAGGCGGCGGTGGCGGCGGGGGAGGAGGAGGAGGAGGAGGAGGAGGCGGCGGCGGGAGCGGCGGCGGAGGGGGCGGTCCTGCTGGGAAGTCCAGAGACACTTGGGGAGATCGCCAGGACTTCTGCGACTCTGAGATGCTGGAGGCGCCTCACCCCAAGGCAGGCTCGCAGGCACGCAGGAGCAAAGCACAGGGCAGGTGGAGGGGTGACAAGAGGAGCACGCTGGGGCCCGGAGGCCCAGAGCAGTCTGATGTGGGTCGCAGCAGCAGCCTCTCAGGCCTATGGCCCTAGTGGCCTGATGGCAGCGCATCTCTTCTGCTCTTGGAAGCTAAGCAGGGTCGGATCCGGTCAGGACTTGGATGGGAGACCGTTCCCGGGTGCCCTGGACTCTGGTTCTGAGGCTACTTTCTTGGCTTTTTTCTTTCTCCTTCGGCCTCCCTTCTTCTCCCTGTGCCTCCACCGCCCCCCTTTGCCCAGCAAGCCTTCCTCCAAACATCCCTTGCTCCGCTGCCCCCTTACTCCCGGGCACCCCACGGCGATTCACAGGCCCGCTGGAGCCGCCCGCTGCAGGGACTGGCGGCTCCAACCCAGCTCCTCCAACTCCAAGCAACAAGGCCCACCCTCACAGGAACCAGTGGGGCTCGCTGGGCGGCGATGGGAACGGGGTGGGGAGGTTGAGGCAGCAGAGAGGACAGCCGCAACGGAGGGAGGGAGTGGGCGAAGGTGGCGAGGACTGGGGGGGCGTTGGGGCGGGGGGAGGGCGTGCGGGAGTTGACCCTGCCTCCCATGCGTGCACTCCCTGGTTCCTGGCCTTGGGGCCCTCATGCCGCCGCCCCTCGCCATTCCCTTGGGCCGCCCTGGATGCCCAAGCCGCCGGACAACCGGCTCCCCCTGGTGACTGGGCACGCCTACACCTTCTCCCACCAGCCCTGGGCTGCACTCCAGCTCCGCAGGGCCTTCTCTTCCTTCCCGCCGACCACCGTCCCTTTGCCCCTGGGCCCCGCCCTGGGCCCTCCCTCCCTCTGCCCAGCACCAAAGATGGCCGACCGCCCTGGCCCTCGGGGCCGCTGGCACCCTGGGCCGAAGTCTTTCTCCCCACAGCAGCGCAGCTAACAGCAAGGCCCCCTCCCTCAGCAAGGCAGTGGGGGCGCGCCCGGCACCACGGCGTCGGCGTCGAGGGGTACCCCCAAATAAACGACGAGACCAAGGAAAGAGTCCCCCGCATGCCCCCAGGCCAGTGTGGTTGCTGGGCAGGCATGGGAGCAGAAGGGGATTCCAGGCAACTTGGCTGTGCTTCCTGGCGCTCCGAGGGGCTCCTCTAGCAGCACCAGGGCGCGGTCAGCTTGCCAAAACCTGGCCAAGCTCCACCACACCCCCAGAGCCTAGCTGCCTCGCCAACACAGCCTCCGGTGTGTGTGGTGTGTGTCTGGGTCCCTTGCGTGCACCGGCGAGTCCGTCCCTTTCCGTATCCCCATCCGCATCCAGGTCAGGGTCTCTGTGTGTCTGTTCGGGGGTTCAGTGCGGGTCTGAGTGTTGGATCCTCGTTCTCCCCGTGTCTCTCTCTTCCTCTCTCGCTCCGACTACCCCTCCGTGTGCCTGTCTGTCTTTCCCTGTGTGTCTGTGTGTCTGTCTCTGTCAGCCGGGCTCCCGTATCGCTCAGTCCTGTCCTGGTGATGGGGGGTGCGTGGGGGGGGTGTCAGGGGAAGGTTGGCGGGGGAGGGGCCACGGGGGTGGACTGCTGCCCAGGGTCTCTGGTTGGGGAGTTCGGGGCGCTGTGAACACTCCGCATGCCTGCCTCCAAGACCGAACGCCCCCCCTAGGCATCTCGGGTTCCAAACCACAGTGGCAGTGGCGGCGGCGGCGGCGGCGTAGGAGGAGGCGACGGCGGCGGGAGCGGCGGCGGAGGGGGCGGTCCGGCTGGGAAGTCCAGAGACAGTTGGGGAGATCGCCGGGACTTCTGGGACTCTGAGATGCTGGAGGCGCCTCACCCCAAGGCAGGCTCGCAGGCACGCAGGAGCCAAAGCCAGGGCAGGCGGAGGGGTTGACGAGAGGAGCACGCTGGGGCTCGGAGGCCCAGAGCAGTCTGCTGTGGGTCGCAGCAGCAGCCTCTCAGGCCTCTGGCCCTAGCGGCCTGATGGCAGCGCATCTCTTCTGCTCTTGGAAGCTAAGCAGGGTCGGATCCGCTCAGGACTTGGATGGGAGACCGTTCCCGGGTGCCCTGCACTCTTGTTCTGAGGCTACTTTCTTGGCTTTTTTCTTTCTCCTTCGGCCTCCCTTCTTCTCCCTGTGCCTCCACCGCCCCCCTTTGCCCAGCAAGCCTTCCTCCAAACATCCCTTGCCCCGTTGCCCCCTTACCCCCGGGCACCCCACGGCGGTTCACAGGCCCGCTGGAGCCGCCCGCTACAGCGACAGGCGGCTCCAACCCAGCTCCTCCAACTCCAAGTCACAAGGCCCACCCTCACAGGAACCAGTGGGGCTCGCGGGGGGGCGATGGGAAGGGGGTGGGGAGGCTGAGGCGGCAGAGAGGGCTGCCGCTTCGGAGGGAGGGAGTGGGCGAAGGTGGCGAGGACTGGGGGGGCGATGGGGCGGGGGGAGCGCGTGCGGGAGTTCACCCTGCCTCCCATGCGTGCACTCCCTGGTTCCTGGCCTTGGGGCCCTCATGCCGCCGCCCCTCGCCATTCCCTTGGGCCGCCCTGGATGCCCAAGCCGCCGAACAACCGGCTCCCCCTGGTGACTGGGCACGCCTACACCTTCTCCCACCAGCCCTGGGCTGCGCTCCAGCCCCGCAGGGCCTTCTCTTCCTTCCCGCCGACCACCGTCCCTTTGCCCCTGGGCCCCGCCCTGGGCCCTCCCTCCCTCTGCCCTGCACCAAAATGGCCGACCGCCCTGGCCCTCGGGGCCGCTGGCACCCTGGGCCGAAGTCCTTCTCCCCACAGCAGCGCAGCTAACAGCAAGGCCCGCTCCCTCAGCAAGGCAGTGGGGGCGCGCCCGGCACCACGGCATCGGCGTCGAGGGGTACCCCCAAATAAACGACGAGACCAAGGAAAGAGTCCCCCGCATGCCCCCAGGCCAGTGTGGTTGCTGGGCAGGCATGGGAGCAGAAGGGGATTCCAGGCAACTTGGCTGTGCTTCCTGGCGCTCCGAGGGGCTCCTCTAGCAGCACCAGGGCGCGGTCAGCTTGCCAAAACCTGGCCAAGCTCCACCACACCCCCAGAGGCTAGCTGCCTCGCCAACACAGCCTCCGGTGTGTGTGGTGTGTGTCTGGGTCCCTTGCGTGCACCGGCGAGTCCGTCCCTTTCCGTGTCCCCATCCGCATCCAGGTCAGGGTCTCTGTCTGTCTGTTCGGGGGTTCAGTGCGGGTCTGTGTGTTGGATCCTCGTTCTCCCCGTGTCTCTCTCTTCCTCTCTCGCTCCGACTACCCCTCCGTGTGCCTCTCTGTCTTTCCCTGTGTGTCTGTGTGTCTGTCTCTGTCAGCCGGGCTCCCGTATCTCTCAGTCCTGTCCTGGTGATGGGGGGTGCGTGGGGGGTTGTCAGGGGAAGGTTGGCGGGGGTGGGGCCACGGGGGTGGACTGCTGCCCAGGGTCTCTGGTTGGGGAGTTCGGGGCGCTGTGAACACTCCGCATGCCTGCCTCCAAGACCGAACGCCCCCCCTAGGCATCTCGGGTTCCAAACCACAGTGGCAGTGGCGGCGGCGGCGGCGGCGTAGGAGGAGGCGACGGCGGCGGGAGCGGCGGCGGAGGGGGCGGTCCGGCTGGGAAGTCCAGAGACAGTTGGGGAGATCGCCGGGACTTCTGCGACTCTGAGATGCTGGAGGCGCCTCACCCCAAGGCAGGCGCGCAGGCACGCAGGAGCCAAGGCCAGGGCAGGCGGAGGGGTTGACGAGAGGAGCACGCTGGGGCTCGGAGGCCAAGAGCAGTCTGCTGGGAGTCGCAGCATCAGCCTCTCAGGCCTTTGGCCCTAGCGGCCTGATGGCAGCGCATCTCTTCTGCTCTTGGAAGCTAAGCAGGGTCGGATCCGCTCAGGACTTGGATGGGAGACCGTTCCCGGGTGCCCTGCACTCTTGTTCTGAGGCTACTTTCTTGGCTTTTTTCTTTCTCCTTCGGCCTCCCTTCTTCTCCCTGTGTCTCCACCGTCCCCCTTTGCCCAGCAAGCCTTCCTCCAAACATCCCTTGCCCCGTTGCCCCCTTACCCCCGGGCACCCCACGGCGGTTCATAGGCCCGCTGGAGCCGCCCGCTGCAGCGACAGGCGGCTCGAATCCAGCTCCTCCAACTCCAAGTCACAAGGCCCACCCTCACAGGAACCAGTGGGGCTCGCTGGGGGGCGATGGGAACGGGGTGTGGAGGCTGAGGCCTCAGAGAGGGCAGCCGCTACGGAGGGAGGGAGTGGGCGAAGGTGGCGAGGACTGGGGGGCGATGGGGAGGGGGGAGCGCGTGCGGGAGTTCACCCTGCCTCCCATGCGTGCCCTCCCTCGTTCCTGCCCTTGGGGCCCTCATGCCGCCGCCCCTCGCCTTTCCCTTGGGTCGCCCTGGATGCCCAAGCCACCGGACAACCGGCTCCCCCTGGTGACTGGGCACACCTACACCTTCTCCCACCAGCCCTGGGCTGCGCTCCAGCCCCGCAGGGCCTTCTCTTCCTTCCCGCCGACCACCGTCCCTTTGCCCCTGGGCCCCGCCCTGGGCCCTCGCTCCCTCTGCCCAGCACCAAAGATGGCCGACCGCCCTGGACCTTGGGGCCGCTGGCACCCTGAGCCTAAGTCCTTCTCCCCACAGCAGCGCACCTAACAGCGAGGCCCGCTCCCTCAGCAAGGCAGTGGGGGCGCGCCCGGCACCACGGCGTCGGCGTCGAGGGGTACCCCCAAATAAACGACGAGACCAAGGAAAGAGTCCCCCGCATGCCCCCAGGCCAGTGTAGTTGCTGGGCAGGCATGGGAGCAGAAGGGGATTCCAGGCAACTTGGCTGTGCTTCCTGGCGCTCCGAGGGGCTCCTCTAGCAGCACCAGGGCGCGGTCAGCTTGCCAAAACCTGGCCAAGCTCCACCACACCCCCAGAGGCTAGCTGCCTCGCCAACACAGCCTCCGGTGTGTGTGGTGTGTGTCTGGGTCCCTTGCGTGCACCGGCGAGGCTGTCCCTTTCCGTGTCCCCATCCGCATCCAGGTCAGGATCTCTGTGTGTCTGTTCGGGGGTTCAGTGCGGGTCTGTGTGTTGGATCCTCGGTCTCCCCGTGTCTCTCTCTTCCTCTCTCGCTCCGACTACCCCTCCGTGCGTATCTCTGGCTTTCCCTGTGTGTCTTTGTGTCTGTCTATGTCAGCCGGGCTCCCGTATCTCTCAGTCCTGTCCTGGTGATGGGGGGTTCGTGGGGGGGGGTGTCACGGGAAGGTTAGAGGGGGACGGGCCACGGCGGTGGACTGCTGCCCAGGGTCTCTGGTGGCGCCCTTGACTTCGGGCCGCCATTGAGCAAGGCGGGGTGGCTTGCCACGCTAGACCCAGGGCTGCGGTTGGGGAGTTGGGGGCGCTGAGAACACTCCGCATGCCTGCCTCCAAGACCGAACGCCCCCCCTAGGCATCTCGGGTTCCAAACGACAGCGGCGGCGGAGGCGGCGGTGGCGGCGGGGGAGGAGGAGGAGGAGGAGGAGGAGGAGGAGGCGGCGGCGGGAGCGGCGGCGGAGGGGGCGGTCCTGCTGGGAAGTCCAGAGACACTTGGGGAGATCGCCAGGACTTCTGCGACTCTGAGATGCTGGAGGCGCCTCACCCCAAGGCAGGCTCGCAGGCACGCAGGAGCAAAGCACAGGGCAGGTGGAGGGGTGACAAGAGGAGCACGCTGGGGCCCGGAGGCCCAGAGCAGTCTGATGTGGGTCGCAGCAGCAGCCTCTCAGGCCTATGGCCCTAGTGGCCTGATGGCAGCGCATCTCTTCTGCTCTTGGAAGCTAAGCAGGGTCGGATCCGGTCAGGACTTGGATGGGAGACCGTTCCCGGGTGCCCTGGACTCTGGTTCTGAGGCTACTTTCTTGGCTTTTTTCTTTCTCCTTCGGCCTCCCTTCTTCTCCCTGTGCCTCCACCGCCCCCCTTTGCCCAGCAAGCCTTCCTCCAAACATCCCTTGCTCCGCTGCCCCCTTACTCCCGGGCACCCCACGGCGATTCACAGGCCCGCTGGAGCCGCCCGCTGCAGGGACTGGCGGCTCCAACCCAGCTCCTCCAACTCCAAGCAACAAGGCCCACCCTCACAGGAACCAGTGGGGCTCGCTGGGCGGCGATGGGAACGGGGTGGGGAGGTTGAGGCAGCAGAGAGGACAGCCGCAACGGAGGGAGGGAGTGGGCGAAGGTGGCGAGGACTGGGGGGGCGTTGGGGCCGGGGGAGGGCGTGCGGGAGTTGACCCTGCCTCCCATGCGTGCACTCCCTGGTTCCTGGCCTTGGGGCCCTCATGCCGCCGCCCCTCGCCATTCCCTTGGGCCGCCCTGGATGCCCAAGCCGCCGGACAACCGGCTCCCCCTGGTGACTGGGCACGCCTACACCTTCTCCCACCAGCCCTGGGCTGCACTCCAGCTCCGCAGGGCCTTCTCTTCCTTCCCGCCGACCACCGTCCCTTTGCCCCTGGGCCCCGCCCTGGGCCCTCCCTCCCTCTGCCCAGCACCAAAGATGGCCGACCGCCCTGGCCCTCGGGGCCGCTGGCACCCTGGGCCGAAGTCTTTCTCCCCACAGCAGCGCAGCTAACAGCAAGGCCCCCTCCCTCAGCAAGGCAGTGGGGGCGCGCCCGGCACCACGGCGTCGGCGTCGAGGGGTACCCCCAAATAAACGACGAGACCAAGGAAAGAGTCCCCCGCATGCCCCCAGGCCAGTGTGGTTGCTGGGCAGGCATGGGAGCAGAAGGGGATTCCAGGCAACTTGGCTGTGCTTCCTGGCGCTCCGAGGGGCTCCTCTAGCAGCACCAGGGCGCGGTGAGCTTGCCAAAACCTGGCCAAGCTCCACCACACCCCCAGAGCCTAGCTGCCTCGCCAACACAGCCTCCGGTGTGTGTGGTGTGTGTCTGGGTCCCTTGCGTGCACCGGCGAGTCCGTCCCTTTCCGTATCCCCATCCGCATCCAGGTCAGGGTCTCTGTGTGTCTGTTCGGGGGTTCAGTGCGGGTCTGAGTGTTGGATCCTCGTTCTCCCCGTGTCTCTCTCTTCCTCTCTCGCTCCGACTACCCCTCCGTGTGCCTGTCTGTCTTTCCCTGTGTGTCTGTGTGTCTGTCTCTGTCAGCCGGGCTCCCGTATCGCTCAGTCCTGTCCTGGTGATGGGGGGTGCGTGGGGGGGGTGTCAGGGGAAGGTTGGCGGGGGAGGGGCCACGGGGGTGGACTGCTGCCCAGGGTCTCTGGTTGGGGAGTTCGGGGCGCTGTGAACACTCCGCATGCCTGCCTCCAAGACCGAACGCCCCCCCTAGGCATCTCGGGTTCCAAACCACAGTGGCAGTGGCGGCGGCGGCGGCGGCGTAGGAGGAGGCGACGGCGGCGGGAGCGGCGGCGGAGGGGGCGGTCCGGCTGGGAAGTCCAGAGACAGTTGGGGAGATCGCCGGGACTTCTGGGACTCTGAGATGCTGGAGGCGCCTCACCCCAAGGCAGGCTCGCAGGCACGCAGGAGCCAAAGCCAGGGCAGGCGGAGGGGTTGACGAGAGGAGCACGCTGGGGCTCGGAGGCCCAGAGCAGTCTGCTGTGGGTCGCAGCAGCAGCCTCTCAGGCCTCTGGCCCTAGCGGCCTGATGGCAGCGCATCTCTTCTGCTCTTGGAAGCTAAGCAGGGTCGGATCCGCTCAGGACTTGGATGGGAGACCGTTCCCGGGTGCCCTGCACTCTTGTTCTGAGGCTACTTTCTTGGCTTTTTTCTTTCTCCTTCGGCCTCCCTTCTTCTCCCTGTGCCTCCACCGCCCCCCTTTGCCCAGCAAGCCTTCCTCCAAACATCCCTTGCCCCGTTGCCCCCTTACCCCCGGGCACCCCACGGCGGTTCACAGGCCCGCTGGAGCCGCCCGCTACAGCGACAGGCGGCTCCAACCCAGCTCCTCCAACTCCAAGTCACA
Source organism: Mirounga angustirostris (assembly GCF_029215605.1). NCBI lineage: Eukaryota > Metazoa > Chordata > Mammalia > Carnivora > Phocidae > Mirounga > Mirounga angustirostris. Next base: position 38,997 of record NW_026991942.1, on the reverse strand, counting down.
AGGCCCACCCTCACAGGAACCAGTGGGGCTCGCGGGGGGGCGATGGGAAGGGGGTGGGGAGGCTGAGGCGGCAGAGAGGGCTGCCGCTTCGGAGGGAGGGAGTGGGCGAAGGTGGCGAGGACTGGGGGGGCGATGGGGCGGGGGGAGCGCGTGCGGGAGTTCACCCTGCCTCCCATGCGTGCACTCCCTGGTTCCTGGCCTTGGGGCCCTCATGCCGCCGCCCCTCGCCATTCCCTTGGGCCGCCCTGGATGCCCAAGCCGCCGAACAACCGGCTCCCCCTGGTGACTGGGCACGCCTACACCTTCTCCCACCAGCCCTGGGCTGCGCTCCAGCCCCGCAGGGCCTTCTCTTCCTTCCCGCCGACCACCGTCCCTTTGCCCCTGGGCCCCGCCCTGGGCCCTCCCTCCCTCTGCCCTGCACCAAAATGGCCGACCGCCCTGGCCCTCGGGGCCGCTGGCACCCTGGGCCGAAGTCCTTCTCCCCACAGCAGCGCAGCTAACAGCAAGGCCCGCTCCCTCAGCAAGGCAGTGGGGGCGCGCCCGGCACCACGGCATCGGCGTCGAGGGGTACCCCCAAATAAACGACGAGACCAAGGAAAGAGTCCCCCGCATGCCCCCAGGCCAGTGTGGTTGCTGGGCAGGCATGGGAGCAGAAGGGGATTCCAGGCAACTTGGCTGTGCTTCCTGGCGCTCCGAGGGGCTCCTCTAGCAGCACCAGGGCGCGGTCAGCTTGCCAAAACCTGGCCAAGCTCCACCACACCCCCAGAGGCTAGCTGCCTCGCCAACACAGCCTCCGGTGTGTGTGGTGTGTGTCTGGGTCCCTTGCGTGCACCGGCGAGTCCGTCCCTTTCCGTGTCCCCATCCGCATCCAGGTCAGGGTCTCTGTCTGTCTGTTCGGGGGTTCAGTGCGGGTCTGTGTGTTGGATCCTCGTTCTCCCCGTGTCTCTCTCTTCCTCTCTCGCTCCGACTACCCCTCCGTGTGCCTCTCTGTCTTTCCCTGTGTGTCTGTGTGTCTGTCTCTGTCAGCCGGGCTCCCGTATCTCTCAGTCCTGTCCTGGTGATGGGGGGTGCGTGGGGGGTTGTCAGGGGAAGGTTGGCGGGGGTGGGGCCACGGGGGTGGACTGCTGCCCAGGGTCTCTGGTTGGGGAGTTCGGGGCGCTGTGAACACTCCGCATGCCTGCCTCCAAGACCGAACGCCCCCCCTAGGCATCTCGGGTTCCAAACCACAGTGGCGGCGCCGGCGGCGGCGTAGGAGGAGGCGACGGCGGCGGGAGCGGCGGCGGAGGGGGCGGTCCGGCTGGGAAGTCCAGAGACAGTTGGGGAGATCGCCGGGACTTCTGCGACTCTGAGATGCTGGAGGCGCCTCACCCCAAGGCAGGCGCGCAGGCACGCAGGAGCCAAGGCCAGGGCAGGCGGAGGGGTTGACGAGAGGAGCACGCTGGGGCTCGGAGGCCAAGAGCAGTCTGCTGGGAGTCGCAGCATCAGCCTCTCAGGCCTTTGGCCCTAGCGGCCTGATGGCAGCGCATCTCTTCTGCTCTTGGAAGCTAAGCAGGGTCGGATCCGCTCAGGACTTGGATGGGAGACCGTTCCCGGGTGCCCTGCACTCTTGTTCTGAGGCTACTTTCTTGGCTTTTTTCTTTCTCCTTCGGCCTCCCTTCTTCTCCCTGTGCCTCCACCGCCCCCCTTTGCCCAGCAAGCCTTCCTCCAAACATCCCTTGCCCCGTTGCCCCCTTACCCCCGGGCACCCCACGGCGGTTCATAGGCCCGCTGGAGCCGCCCGCTGCAGCGACAGGCGGCTCGAATCCAGCTCCTCCAACTCCAAGTCACAAGGCCCACCCTCACAGGAACCAGTGGGGCTCGCTGGGGGGCGATGGGAACGGGGTGTGGAGGCTGAGGCCTCAGAGAGGGCAGCCGCTACGGAGGGAGGGAGTGGGCGAAGGTGGCGAGGACTGGGGGGCGATGGGGAGGGGGGAGCGCGTGCGGGAGTTCACCCTGCCTCCCATGCGTGCCCTCCCTCGTTCCTGCCCTTGGGGCCCTCATGCCGCCGCCCCTTGCCTTTCCCTTGGGTCGCCCTGGATGCCCAAGCCACCGGACAACAGGCTCCCCCTGGTGACTGGGCACGCCTACACCTTCTCCCACCAGCCCTGCGCTGCGCTCCAGCCCCGCAGGGCCTTCTCTTCCTTCCCGCCGACCACCGTCCCTTTGCCCCTGGGCCCCGCCCTGGGCCCTCGCTCCCTCTGCCCAGCACCAAAGATGGCCGACCGCCCTGGACCTTGGGGCCGCTGGCACCCTGAGCCTAAGTCCTTCTCCCCACAGCAGCGCACCTAACAGCGAGGCCCGCTCCCTCAGCAAGGCAGTGGGGGCGCGCCCGGCACCACGGCGTCGGCGTCGAGGGGTACCCCCAAATAAACGACGAGACCAAGGAAAGAGTCCCCCGCATGCCCCCAGGCCAGTGTAGTTGCTGGGCAGGCATGGGAGCAGAAGGGGATTCCAGGCAACTTGGCTGTGCTTCCTGGCGCTCCGAGGGGCTCCTCTAGCAGCACCAGGGCGCGGTCAGCTTGCCAAAACCTGGCCAAGCTCCACCACACCCCCAGAGGCTAGCTGCCTCGCCAACACAGCCTCCGGTGTGTGTGGTGTGTGTCTGGGTCCCTTGCGTGCACCGGCGAGGCTGTCCCTTTCCGTGTCCCCATCCGCATCCAGGTCAGGATCTCTGTGTGTCTGTTCGGGGGTTCAGTGCGGGTCTGTGTGTTGGATCCTCGGTCTCCCCGTGTCTCTCTCTTCCTCTCTCGCTCCGACTACCCCTCCGTGCGTATCTCTGGCTTTCCCTGTGTGTCTTTGTGTCTGTCTATGTCAGCCGGGCTCCCGTATCTCTCAGTCCTGTCCTGGTGATGGGGGGTTCGTGGGGGGGGGTGTCACGGGAAGGTTAGAGGGGGACGGGCCACGGCGGTGGACTGCTGCCCAGGGTCTCTGGTGGCGCCCTTGACTTCGGGCCGCCATTGAGCAAGGCGGGGTGGCTTGCCACGCTAGACCCAGGGCTGCGGTTGGGGAGTTGGGGGCGCTGAGAACACTCCGCATGCCTGCCTCCAAGACCGAACGCCCCCCCTAGGCATCTCGGGTTCCAAACGACAGCGGCGGCGGAGGCGGCGGTGGCGGCGGGGGAGGAGGAGGAGGAGGAGGAGGAGGAGGAGGAGGAGGCGGCGGCGGGAGCGGCGGCGGAGGGGGCGGTCCTGCTGGGAAGTCCAGAGACACTTGGGGAGATCGCCAGGACTTCTGCGACTCTGAGATGCTGGAGGCGCCTCACCCCAAGGCAGGCTCGCAGGCACGCAGGAGCAAAGCACAGGGCAGGTGGAGGGGTGACAAGAGGAGCACGCTGGGGCCCGGAGGCCCAGAGCAGTCTGATGTGGGTCGCAGCAGCAGCCTCTCAGGCCTATGGCCCTAGTGGCCTGATGGCAGCGCATCTCTTCTGCTCTTGGAAGCTAAGCAGGGTCGGATCCGGTCAGGACTTGGATGGGAGACCGTTCCCGGGTGCCCTGGACTCTGGTTCTGAGGCTACTTTCTTGGCTTTTTTCTTTCTCCTTCGGCCTCCCTTCTTCTCCCTGTGCCTCCACCGCCCCCCTTTGCCCAGCAAGCCTTCCTCCAAACATCCCTTGCTCCGCTGCCCCCTTACTCCCGGGCACCCCACGGCGATTCACAGGCCCGCTGGAGCCGCCCGCTGCAGGGACTGGCGGCTCCAACCCAGCTCCTCCAACTCCAAGCAACAAGGCCCACCCTCACAGGAACCAGTGGGGCTCGCTGGGCGGCGATGGGAACGGGGTGGGGAGGTTGAGGCAGCAGAGAGGACAGCCGCAACGGAGGGAGGGAGTGGGCGAAGGTGGCGAGGACTGGGGGGGCGTTGGGGCCGGGGGAGGGCGTGCGGGAGTTGACCCTGCCTCCCATGCGTGCACTCCCTGGTTCCTGGCCTTGGGGCCCTCATGCCGCCGCCCCTCGCCATTCCCTTGGGCCGCCCTGGATGCCCAAGCCGCCGGACAACCGGCTCCCCCTGGTGACTGGGCACGCCTACACCTTCTCCCACCAGCCCTGGGCTGCACTCCAGCTCCGCAGGGCCTTCTCTTCCTTCCCGCCGACCACCGTCCCTTTGCCCCTGGGCCCCGCCCTGGGCCCTCCCTCCCTCTGCCCAGCACCAAAGATGGCCGACCGCCCTGGCCCTCGGGGCCGCTGGCACCCTGGGCCGAAGTCTTTCTCCCCACAGCAGCGCAGCTAACAGCAAGGCCCCCTCCCTCAGCAAGGCAGTGGGGGCGCGCCCGGCACCACGGCGTCGGCGTCGAGGGGTACCCCCAAATAAACGACGAGACCAAGGAAAGAGTCCCCCGCATGCCCCCAGGCCAGTGTGGTTGCTGGGCAGGCATGGGAGCAGAAGGGGATTCCAGGCAACTTGGCTGTGCTTCCTGGCGCTCCGAGGGGCTCCTCTAGCAGCACCAGGGCGCGGTGAGCTTGCCAAAACCTGGCCAAGCTCCACCACACCCCCAGAGCCTAGCTGCCTCGCCAACACAGCCTCCGGTGTGTGTGGTGTGTGTCTGGGTCCCTTGCGTGCACCGGCGAGTCCGTCCCTTTCCGTATCCCCATCCGCATCCAGGTCAGGGTCTCTGTGTGTCTGTTCGGGGGTTCAGTGCGGGTCTGAGTGTTGGATCCTCGTTCTCCCCGTGTCTCTCTCTTCCTCTCTCGCTCCGACTACCCCTCCGTGTGCCTGTCTGTCTTTCCCTGTGTGTCTGTGTGTCTGTCTCTGTCAGCCGGGCTCCCGTATCGCTCAGTCCTGTCCTGGTGATGGGGGGTGCGTGGGGGGGGTGTCAGGGGAAGGTTGGCGGGGGAGGGGCCACGGGGGTGGACTGCTGCCCAGGGTCTCTGGTTGGGGAGTTCGGGGCGCTGTGAACACTCCGCATGCCTGCCTCCAAGACCGAACGCCCCCCCTAGGCATCTCGGGTTCCAAACCACAGTGGCAGTGGCGGCGGCGGCGGCGGCGTAGGAGGAGGCGGCGGCGGCGGGAGCGGCGGCGGAGGGGGCGGTCCGGCTGGGAAGTCCAGAGACAGTTGGGGAGATCGCCGGGACTTCTGGGACTCTGAGATGCTGGAGGCGCCTCACCCCAAGGCAGGCTCGCAGGCACGCAGGAGCCAAGGCCAGGGCAGGCGGAGGGGTTGACGAGAGGAGCACGCTGGGGCTCGGAGGCCCAGAGCAGTCTGCTGTGGGTCGCAGCAGCAGCCTCTCAGGCCTCTGGCCCTAGCGGCCTGATGGCAGCGCATCTCTTCTGCTCTTGGAAGCTAAGCAGGGTCGGATCCGCTCAGGACTTGGATGGGAGACCGTTCCCGGGTGCCCTGCACTCTTGTTCTGAGGCTACTTTCTTGGCTTTTTTCTTTCTCCTTCGGCCTCCCTTCTTCTCCCTGTGCCTCCACCGCCCCCCTTTGCCCAGCAAGCCTTCCTCCAAACATCCCTTGCCCCGTTGCCCCCTTACCCCCGGGCACCCCACGGCGGTTCACAGGCCCGCTGGAGCCGCCCGCTGCAGCGACAGGCGGCTCCAACCCAGCTCCTCCAACTCCAAGTCACAAGGCCCACCCTCACAGGAACCAGTGGGGCTCGCGGGGGGGCGATGGGAAGGGGGTGGGGAGGCTGAGGCGGCAGAGAGGGCTGCCGCTTCGGAGGGAGGGAGTGGGCGAAGGTGGCGAGGACTGGGGGGGCGATGGGGCGGGGGGAGCGCGGGCGGGAGTTCACCCTGCCTCCCATGCGTGCACTCCCTGGTTCCTGGCCTTGGGGCCCTCATGCCGCCGCCCCTCGCCATTCCCTTGGGCCGCCCTGGATGCCCAAGCCGCCGAACAACCGGCTCCCCCTGGTGACTGGGCACGCCTACACCTTCTCCCACCAGCCCTGGGCTGCGCTCCAGCCCCGCAGGGCCTTCTCTTCCTTCCCGCCGACCACCGTCCCTTTGCCCCTGGGCCCCGCCCTGGGCCCTCCCTCCCTCTGCCCAGCACCAAAATGGCCGACCGCCCTGGCCCTCGGGGCCGCTGGCACCCTGGGCCGAAGTCCTTCTCCCCACAGCAGCGCAGCTAACAGCAAGGCCCGCTCCCTCAGCAAGGCAGTGGGGGCGCGCCCGGCACCACGGCGTCGGCGTCGAGGGGTACCCCCAAATAAACGACGAGACCAAGGAAAGAGTCCCCCGCATGCCCCCAGGCCAGTGTGGTTGCTGGGCAGGCATGGGAGCAGAAGGGGATTCCAGGCAACTTGGCTGTGCTTCCTGGCGCTCCGAGGGGCTCCTCTAGCAGCACCAGGGCGCGGTCAGCTTGCCAAAACCTGGCCAAGCTCCACCACACCCCCAGAGGCTAGCTGCCTCGCCAACACAGCCTCCGGTGTGTGTGGTGTGTGTCTGGGTCCCTTGCGTGCACCGGCGAGTCCGTCCCTTTCCGTGTCCCCATCCGCATCCAGGTCAGGGTCTCTGTCTGTCTGTTCGGGGGTTCAGTGCGGGTCTGTGTGTTGGATCCTCGTTCTCCCCGTGTCTCTCTCTTCCTCTCTCGCTCCGACTACCCCTCCGTGTGCCTCTCTGTCTTTCCCTGTGTGTCTGTGTGTCTGTCTCTGTCAGCCGGGCTCCCGTATCTCTCAGTCCTGTCCTGGTGATGGGGGGTGCGTGGGGGGTTGTCAGGGGAAGGTTGGCGGGGGTGGGGCCACGGGGGTGGACTGCTGCCCAGGGTCTCTGGTTGGGGAGTTCGGGGCGCTGTGAACACTCCGCATGCCTGCCTCCAAGACCGAACGCCCCCCCTAGGCATCTCGGGTTCCAAACCACAGTGGCGGCGGCGGCGGCGGCGGCGGCGTAGGAGGAGGCGACGGCGGCGGGAGCGGCGGCGGAGGGGGCGGTCCGGCTGGGAAGTCCAGAGACAGTTGGGGAGATCGCCGGGACTTCTGCGACTCTGAGATGCTGGAGGCGCCTCACCCCAAGGCAGGCGCGCAGGCACGCAGGAGCCAAGGCCAGGGCAGGCGGAGGGGTTGACGAGAGGAGCACGCTGGGGCTCGGAGGCCAAGAGCAGTCTGCTGGGAGTCGCAGCATCAGCCTCTCAGGCCTTTGGCCCTAGCGGCCTGATGGCAGCGCATCTCTTCTGCTCTTGGAAGCTAAGCAGGGTCGGATCCGCTCAGGACTTGGATGGGAGACCGTTCCCGGGTGCCCTGCACTCTTGTTCTGAGGCTACTTTCTTGGCTTTTTTCTTTCTCCTTCGGCCTCCCTTCTTCTCCCTGTGCCTCCACCGCCCCCCTTTGCCCAGCAAGCCTTCCTCCAAACATCCCTTGCCCCGTTGCCCCCTTACCCCCGGGCACCCCACGGCGGTTCATAGGCCCGCTGGAGCCGCCCGCTGCAGCGACAGGCGGCTCGAATCCAGCTCCTCCAACTCCAAGTCACAAGGCCCACCCTCACAGGAACCAGTGGGGCTCGCTGGGGGGCGATGGGAACGGGGTGTGGAGGCTGAGGCCTCAGAGAGGGCAGCCGCTACGGAGGGAGGGAGTGGGCGAAGGTGGCGAGGACTGGGGGGCGATGGGGAGGGGGGAGCGCGTGCGGGAGTTCACCCTGCCTCCCATGCGTGCCCTCCCTCGTTCCTGCCCTTGGGGCCCTCATGCCGCCGCCCCTCGCCTTTCCCTTGGGTCGCCCTGGATGCCCAAGCCACCGGACAACAGGCTCCCCCTGGTGACTGGGCACGCCTACACCTTCTCCCACCAGCCCTGCGCTGCGCTCCAGCCCCGCAGGGCCTTCTCTTCCTTCCCGCCGACCACCGTCCCTTTGCCCCTGGGCCCCGCCCTGGGCCCTCGCTCCCTCTGCCCAGCACCAAAGATGGCCGACCGCCCTGGACCTTGGGGCCGCTGGCACCCTGAGCCTAAGTCCTTCTCCCCACAGCAGCGCACCTAACAGCGAGGCCCGCTCCCTCAGCAAGGCAGTGGGGGCGCGCCCGGCACCACGGCGTCGGCGTCGAGGGGTACCCCCAAATAAACGACGAGACCAAGGAAAGAGTCCCCCGCATGCCCCCAGGCCAGTGTAGTTGCTGGGCAGGCATGGGAGCAGAAGGGGATTCCAGGCAACTTGGCTGTGCTTCCTGGCGCTCCGAGGGGCTCCTCTAGCAGCACCAGGGCGCGGTCAGCTTGCCAAAACCTGGCCAAGCTCCACCACACCCCCAGAGGCTAGCTGCCTCGCCAACACAGCCTCCGGTGTGTGTGGTGTGTGTCTGGGTCCCTTGCGTGCACCGGCGAGGCTGTCCCTTTCCGTGTCCCCATCCGCATCCAGGTCAGGATCTCTGTGTGTCTGTTCGGGGGTTCAGTGCGGGTCTGTGTGTTGGATCCTCGGTCTCCCCGTGTCTCTCTCTTCCTCTCTCGCTCCGACTACCCCTCCGTGCGTATCTCTGGCTTTCCCTGTGTGTCTTTGTGTCTGTCTATGTCAGCCGGGCTCCCGTATCTCTCAGTCCTGTCCTGGTGATGGGGGGTTCGTGGGGGGGGGTGTCACGGGAAGGTTAGAGGGGGACGGGCCACGGCGGTGGACTGCTGCCCAGGGTCTCTGGTGGCGCCCTTGACTTCGGGCCGCCATTGAGCAAGGCGGGGTGGCTTGCCACGCTAGACCCAGGGCTGCGGTTGGGGAGTTGGGGGCGCTGAGAACACTCCGCATGCCTGCCTCCAAGACCGAACGCCCCCCCTAGGCATCTCGGGTTCCAAACGACAGCGGCGGCGGAGGCGGCGGTGGCGGCGGGGGAGGAGGAGGAGGAGGAGGAGGAGGAGGAGGAGGAGGCGGCGGCGGGAGCGGCGGCGGAGGGGGCGGTCCTGCTGGGAAGTCCAGAGACACTTGGGGAGATCGCCAGGACTTCTGCGACTCTGAGATGCTGGAGGCGCCTCACCCCAAGGCAGGCTCGCAGGCACGCAGGAGCAAAGCACAGGGCAGGTGGAGGGGTGACAAGAGGAGCACGCTGGGGCCCGGAGGCCCAGAGCAGTCTGATGTGGGTCGCAGCAGCAGCCTCTCAGGCCTATGGCCCTAGTGGCCTGATGGCAGCGCATCTCTTCTGCTCTTGGAAGCTAAGCAGGGTCGGATCCGGTCAGGACTTGGATGGGAGACCGTTCCCGGGTGCCCTGGACTCTGGTTCTGAGGCTACTTTCTTGGCTTTTTTCTTTCTCCTTCGGCCTCCCTTCTTCTCCCTGTGCCTCCACCGCCCCCCTTTGCCCAGCAAGCCTTCCTCCAAACATCCCTTGCTCCGCTGCCCCCTTACTCCCGGGCACCCCACGGCGATTCACAGGCCCGCTGGAGCCGCCCGCTGCAGGGACTGGCGGCTCCAACCCAGCTCCTCCAACTCCAAGCAACAAGGCCCACCCTCACAGGAACCAGTGGGGCTCGCTGGGCGGCGATGGGAACGGGGTGGGGAGGTTGAGGCAGCAGAGAGGACAGCCGCAACGGAGGGAGGGAGTGGGCGAAGGTGGCGAGGACTGGGGGGGCGTTGGGGCGGGGGGAGGGCGTGCGGGAGTTGACCCTGCCTCCCATGCGTGCACTCCCTGGTTCCTGGCCTTGGGGCCCTCATGCCGCCGCCCCTCGCCATTCCCTTGGGCCGCCCTGGATGCCCAAGCCGCCGGACAACCGGCTCCCCCTGGTGACTGGGCACGCCTACACCTTCTCCCACCAGCCCTGGGCTGCACTCCAGCTCCGCAGGGCCTTCTCTTCCTTCCCGCCGACCACCGTCCCTTTGCCCCTGGGCCCCGCCCTGGGCCCTCCCTCCCTCTGCCCAGCACCAAAGATGGCCGACCGCCCTGGCCCTCGGGGCCGCTGGCACCCTGGGCCGAAGTCTTTCTCCCCACAGCAGCGCAGCTAACAGCAAGGCCCCCTCCCTCAGCAAGGCAGTGGGGGCGCGCCCGGCACCACGGCGTCGGCGTCGAGGGGTACCCCCAAATAAACGACGAGACCAAGGAAAGAGTCCCCCGCATGCCCCCAGGCCAGTGTGGTTGCTGGGCAGGCATGGGAGCAGAAGGGGATTCCAGGCAACTTGGCTGTGCTTCCTGGCGCTCCGAGGGGCTCCTCTAGCAGCACCAGGGCGCGGTGAGCTTGCCAAAACCTGGCCAAGCTCCACCACACCCCCAGAGCCTAGCTGCCTCGCCAACACAGCCTCCGGTGTGTGTGGTGTGTGTCTGGGTCCCTTGCGTGCACCGGCGAGTCCGTCCCTTTCCGTATCCCCATCCGCATCCAGGTCAGGGTCTCTGTGTGTCTGTTCGGGGGTTCAGTGCGGGTCTGAGTGTTGGATCCTCGTTCTCCCCGTGTCTCTCTCTTCCTCTCTCGCTCCGACTACCCCTCCGTGTGCCTGTCTGTCTTTCCCTGTGTGTCTGTGTGTCTGTCTCTGTCAGCCGGGCTCCCGTATCGCTCAGTCCTGTCCTGGTGATGGGGGGTGCGTGGGGGGGGTGTCAGGGGAAGGTTGGCGGGGGAGGGGCCACGGGGGTGGACTGCTGCCCAGGGTCTCTGGTTGGGGAGTTCGGGGCGCTGTGAACACTCCGCATGCCTGCCTCCAAGACCGAACGCCCCCCCTAGGCATCTCGGGTTCCAAACCACAGTGGCAGTGGCGGCGGCGGCGGCGGCGTAGGAGGAGGCGGCGGCGGCGGGAGCGGCGGCGGAGGGGGCGGTCCGGCTGGGAAGTCCAGAGACAGTTGGGGAGATCGCCGGGACTTCTGGGACTCTGAGATGCTGGAGGCGCCTCACCCCAAGGCAGGCTCGCAGGCACGCAGGAGCCAAGCCCAGGGCAGGCGGAGGGGTTGACGAGAGGAGCACGCTGGGGCTCGGAGGCCCAGAGCAGTCTGCTGTGGGTCGCAGCAGCAGCCCCTCAGGCCTCTGGCCCTAGCGGCCTGATGGCAGCGCATCTCTTCTGCTCTTGGAAGCTAAGCAGGGTCGGATCCGCTCAGGACTTGGATGGGAGACCGTTCCCGGGTGCCCTGGACTCTGGTTCTGAGGCTACTTTCTTGGCTTTTTTCTTTCTCCTTCGGCCTCCCTTCTTCTCCCTGTGCCTCCACCGCCCCCCTTTGCCCAGCAAGCCTTCCTCCAAACATCCCTTGCTCCGCTGCCCCCTTACTCCCGGGCACCCCACGGCGATTCACAGGCCCGCTGGAGCCGCCCGCTGCAGGGACTGGCGGCTCCAACCCAGCTCCTCCAACTCCAAGCAACAAGGCCCACCCTCACAGGAACCAGTGGGGCTCGCTGGGCGGCGATGGGAACGGGGTGGGGAGGTTGAGGCAGCAGAGAGGACAGCCGCAACGGAGGGAGGGAGTGGGCGAAGGTGGCGAGGACTGGGGGGGCGTTGGGGCGGGGGGAGGGCGTGCGGGAGTTGACCCTGCCTCCCATGCGTGCACTCCCTGGTTCCTGGCCTTGGGGCCCTCATGCCGCCGCCCCTCGCCATTCCCTTGGGCCGCCCTGGATGCCCAAGCCGCCGGACAACCGGCTCCCCCTGGTGACTGGGCATGCCTACACCTTCTCCCACCAGCCCTGGGCTGCACTCCAGCTCCGCAGGGCCTTCTCTTCCTTCCCGCTGACCACCGTCCCTTTGCCCCTGGGCCCCGCCCTGGGCCCTCCCTCCCTCTGCCCAGCACCAAAGATGGCCGACCGCCCTGGCCCTCGGGGCCGCTGGCACCCTGGGCCGAAGTCCTTCTCCCCACAGCAGCGCAGCTAACAGCAAGGCCCGCTCCCTCAGCAAGGCAGTGGGGGCGCGCCCGGCACCACGGCGTCGGCGTCGAGGGGTACCCCCAAATAAACGACGAGACCAAGGAAAGAGTCCCCCGCATGCCCCCAGGCCAGTGTGGTTGCTGGGCAGGCATGGGAGCAGAAGGGGATTCCAGGCAACTTGGCTGTGCTTCCTGGCGCTCCGAGGGTGTCCTCTAGCAGCACCAGGGCGCGGTCAGCTTGCCAAAACCTGGCCAAGCTCCACCACACCCCCAGAGGCTAGCTGCCTCGCCAACACAGCCTCCGGTGTGTGTGGTGTGTGTCTGGGTCCCTTGCGTGCACCGGCGAGTCCGTCCCTTTCCGTGTCCCCATCCGCATCCAGGTCAGGGTCTCTGTCTGTCTCTTCGGGGGTTCAGTGCGGGTCTGTGTGTTGGATCCTCGTTCTCCCCGTGTCTCTCTCTTCCTCTCTCGCTCCGACTACCCCTCCGTGTGCCTCTCTGTCTTTCCCTGTGTGTCTGTGTGTCTGTCTCTGTCAGCCGGGCTCCCGTATCTCTCAGTCCTGTCCTGGTGATGGGGGGTGCCTGGGGGGTTGTCAGGGGAAGGTTGGCGGGGGTGGGGCCACGGGGGTGGACTGCTGCCCAGGGTCTCTGGTTGGGGAGTTCGGGGCGCTGTGAACACTCCGCATGCCTGCCTCCAAGACCGAACGCCCCCCCTAGGCATCTCGGGTTCCAAACCACAGTGGCAGTGGCGGCGGCGGCGGCGGCGTAGGAGGAGGCGACGGCGGCGGGAGCGGCGGCGGAGGGGGCGGTCCGGCTGGGAAGTCCAGAGACAGTTGGGGAGATCGCCGGGACTTCTGCGACTCTGAGATGCTGGAGGCGCCTCACCCCAAGGCAGGCGCGCAGGCACGCAGGAGCCAAGGCCAGGGCAGGCGGAGGGGTTGACGAGAGGAGCACGCTGGGGCTCGGAGGCCAAGAGCAGTCTGCTGGGAGTCGCAGCATCAGCCTCTCAGGCCTTTGGCCCTAGCGGCCTGATGGCAGCGCATCTCTTCTGCTCTTGGAAGCTAAGCAGGGTCGGATCCGCTCAGGACTTGGATGGGAGACCGTTCCCGGGTGCCCTGCACTCTTGTTCTGAGGCTACTTTCTTGGCTTTTTTCTTTCTCCTTCGGCCTCCCTTCTTCTCCCTGTGTCTCCACCGTCCCCCTTTGCCCAGCAAGCCTTCCTCCAAACATCCCTTGCCCCGTTGCCCCCTTACCCCCGGGCACCCCACGGCGGTTCATAGGCCCGCTGGAGCCGCCCGCTGCAGCGACAGGCGGCTCGAATCCAGCTCCTCCAACTCCAAGTCACAAGGCCCACCCTCACAGGAACCAGTGGGGCTCGCTGGGGGGCGATGGGAACGGGGTGTGGAGGCTGAGGCCTCAGAGAGGGCAGCCGCTACGGAGGGAGGGAGTGGGCGAAGGTGGCGAGGACTGGGGGGCGATGGGGAGGGGGGAGCGCGTGCGGGAGTTCACCCTGCCTCCCATGCGTGCCCTCCCTCGTTCCTGCCCTTGGGGCCCTCATGCCGCCGCCCCTCGCCTTTCCCTTGGGTCGCCCTGGATGCCCAAGCCACCGGACAACCGGCTCCCCCTGGTGACTGGGCACGCCTACACCTTCTCCCACCAGCCCTGCGCTGCGCTCCAGCCCCGCAGGGCCTTCTCTTCCTTCCCGCCGACCACCGTCCCTTTGCCCCTGGGCCCCGCCCTGGGCCCTCGCTCCCTCTGCCCAGCACCAAAGATGGCCGACCGCCCTGGACCTTGGGGCCGCTGGCACCCTGAGCCTAAGTCCTTCTCCCCACAGCAGCGCACCTAACAGCGAGGCCCGCTCCCTCAGCAAGGCAGTGGGGGCGCGCCCGGCACCACGGCGTCGGCGTCGAGGGGTACCCCCAAATAAACGACGAGACCAAGGAAAGAGTCCCCCGCATGCCCCTAGGCCAGTGTAGTTGCTGGGCAGGCATGGGAGCAGAAGGGGATTCCAGGCAACTTGGCTGTGCTTCCTGGCGCTCCGAGGGGCTCCTCTAGCAGCACCAGGGCGCGGTCAGCTTGCCAAAACCTGGCCAAGCTCCACCACACCCCCAGAGGCTAGCTGCCTCGCCAACACAGCCTCCGGTGTGTGTGGTGTGTGTCTGGGTCCCTTGCGTGCACCGGCGAGGCTGTCCCTTTCCGTGTCCCCATCCGCATCCAGGTCAGGATCTCTGTGTGTCTGTTCGGGGGTTCAGTGCGGGTCTGTGTGTTGGATCCTCGGTCTCCCCGTGTCTCTCTCTTCCTCTCTCGCTCCGACTACCCCTCCGTGTGTATCTCTGGCTTTCCCTGTGTGTCTTTGTGTCTGTCTATGTCAGCCGGGCTCCCGTATCTCTCAGTCCTGTCCTGGTGATGGGGGGTTCGTGGGGGGGGGGTGTCACGGGAAGGTTAGAGGGGGACGGGCCACGGCGGTGGACTGCTGCCCAGGGTCTCTGGTGGCGCCCTTGACTTCGGGCCGCCATTGAGCAAGGCGGGGTGGCTTGCCACGCTAGACCCAGGGCTGCGGTTGGGGAGTTGGGGGCGCTGAGAACACTCCGCATGCCTGCCTCCAAGACCGAACGCCCCCCCTAGGCATCTCGGGTTCCAAACGACAGCGGCGGCGGAGGCGGCGGTGGCGGCGGGGGAGGAGGAGGAGGAGGAGGAGGAGGCGGCGGCGGGAGCGGCGGCGGAGGGGGCGGTCCTGCTGGGAAGTCCAGAGACACTTGGGGAGATCGCCAGGACTTCTGCGACTCTGAGATGCTGGAGGCGCCTCACCCCAAGGCAGGCTCGCAGGCACGCAGGAGCAAAGCACAGGGCAGGTGGAGGGGTGACAAGAGGAGCACGCTGGGGCCCGGAGGCCCAGAGCAGTCTGATGTGGGTCGCAGCAGCAGCCTCTCAGGCCTATGGCCCTAGTGGCCTGATGGCAGCGCATCTCTTCTGCTCTTGGAAGCTAAGCAGGGTCGGATCCGGTCAGGACTTGGATGGGAGACCGTTCCCGGGTGCCCTGGACTCTGGTTCTGAGGCTACTTTCTTGGCTTTTTTCTTTCTCCTTCGGCCTCCCTTCTTCTCCCTGTGCCTCCACCGCCCCCCTTTGCCCAGCAAGCCTTCCTCCAAACATCCCTTGCTCCGCTGCCCCCTTACTCCCGGGCACCCCACGGCGATTCACAGGCCCGCTGGAGCCGCCCGCTGCAGGGACTGGCGGCTCCAACCCAGCTCCTCCAACTCCAAGCAACAAGGCCCACCCTCACAGGAACCAGTGGGGCTCGCTGGGCGGCGATGGGAACGGGGTGGGGAGGTTGAGGCAGCAGAGAGGACAGCCGCAACGGAGGGAGGGAGTGGGCGAAGGTGGCGAGGACTGGGGGGGCGTTGGGGCGGGGGGAGGGCGTGCGGGAGTTGACCCTGCCTCCCATGCGTGCACTCCCTGGTTCCTGGCCTTGGGGCCCTCATGCCGCCGCCCCTCGCCATTCCCTTGGGCCGCCCTGGATGCCCAAGCCGCCGGACAACCGGCTCCCCCTGGTGACTGGGCACGCCTACACCTTCTCCCACCAGCCCTGGGCTGCGCTCCAGCCCCGCAGGGCCTTCTCTTCCTTCCCGCCGACCACCGTCCCTTTGCCCCTGGGCCCCGCCCTGGGCCCTCCCTCCCTCTGCCCTGCACCAAAATGGCCGACCGCCCTGGCCCTCGGGGCCGCTGGCACCCTGGGCCGAAGTCCTTCTCCCCACAGCAGCGCAGCTAACAGCAAGGCCCGCTCCCTCAGCAAGGCAGTGGGGGCGCGCCCGGCACCACGGCATCGGCGTCGAGGGGTACCCCCAAATAAACGACGAGACCAAGGAAAGAGTCCCCCGCATGCCCCCAGGCCAGTGTGGTTGCTGGGCAGGCATGGGAGCAGAAGGGGATTCCAGGCAACTTGGCTGTGCTTCCTGGCGCTCCGAGGGGCTCCTCTAGCAGCACCAGGGCGCGGTCAGCTTGCCAAAACCTGGCCAAGCTCCACCACACCCCCAGAGGCTAGCTGCCTCGCCAACACAGCCTCCGGTGTGTGTGGTGTGTGTCTGGGTCCCTTGCGTGCACCGGCGAGTCCGTCCCTTTCCGTGTCCCCATCCGCATCCAGGTCAGGGTCTCTGTCTGTCTGTTCGGGGGTTCAGTGCGGGTCTGTGTGTTGGATCCTCGTTCTCCCCGTGTCTCTCTCTTCCTCTCTCGCTCCGACTACCCCTCCGTGTGCCTCTCTGTCTTTCCCTGTGTGTCTGTGTGTCTGACTCTGTCAGCCGGGCTCCCGTATCTCTCAGTCCTGTCCTGGTGATGGGGGGTGCGTGGGGGGTTGTCAGGGGAAGGTTGGCGGGGGTGGGGCCACGGGGGTGGACTGCTGCCCAGGGTCTCTGGTTGGGGAGTTCGGGGCGCTGTGAACACTCCGCATGCCTGCCTCCAAGACCGAACGCCCCCCCTAGGCATCTCGGGTTCCAAACCACAGTGGCAGTGGCGGCGGCGGCGGCGGCGTAGGAGGAGGCGACGGCGGCGGGAGCGGCGGCGGAGGGGGCGGTCCGGCTGGGAAGTCCAGAGACAGTTGGGGAGATCGCCGGGACTTCTGCGACTCTGAGATGCTGGAGGCGCCTCACCCCAAGGCAGGCGCGCAGGCACGCAGGAGCCAAGGCCAGGGCAGGCGGAGGGGTTGACGAGAGGAGCACGCTGGGGCTCGGAGGCCAAGAGCAGTCTGCTGGGAGTCGCAGCATCAGCCTCTCAGGCCTTTGGCCCTAGCGGCCTGATGGCAGCGCATCTCTTCTGCTCTTGGAAGCTAAGCAGGGTCGGATCCGCTCAGGACTTGGATGGGAGACCGTTCCCGGGTGCCCTGCACTCTTGTTCTGAGGCTACTTTCTTGGCTTTTTTCTTTCTCCTTCGGCCTCCCTTCTTCTCCCTGTGTCTCCACCGTCCCCCTTTGCCCAGCAAGCCTTCCTCCAAACATCCCTTGCCCCGTTGCCCCCTTACCCCCGGGCACCCCACGGCGGTTCATAGGCCCGCTGGAGCCGCCCGCTGCAGCGACAGGCGGCTCGAATCCAGCTCCTCCAACTCCAAGTCACAAGGCCCACCCTCACAGGAACCAGTGGGGCTCGCTGGGGGGCGATGGGAACGGGGTGTGGAGGCTGAGGCCTCAGAGAGGGCAGCCGCTACGGAGGGAGGGAGTGGGCGAAGGTGGCGAGGACTGGGGGGCGATGGGGAGGGGGGAGCGCGTGCGGGAGTTCACCCTGCCTCCCATGCGTGCCCTCCCTCGTTCCTGCCCTTGGGGCCCTCATGCCGCCGCCCCTCGCCTTTCCCTTGGGTCGCCCTGGATGCCCAAGCCACCGGACAACCGGCTCCCCCTGGTGACTGGGCACGCCTACACCTTCTCCCACCAGCCCTGCGCTGCGCTCCAGCCCCGCAGGGCCTTCTCTTCCTTCCCGCCGACCACCGTCCCTTTGCCCCTGGGCCCCGCCCTGGGCCCTCGCTCCCTCTGCCCAGCACCAAAGATGGCCGACCGCCCTGGACCTTGGGGCCGCTGGCACCCTGAGCCTAAGTCCTTCTCCCCACAGCAGCGCACCTAACAGCGAGGCCCGCTCCCTCAGCAAGGCAGTGGGGGCGCGCCCGGCACCACGGCGTCGGCGTCGAGGGGTACCCCCAAATAAACGACGAGACCAAGGAAAGAGTCCCCCGCATGCCCCTAGGCCAGTGTAGTTGCTGGGCAGGCATGGGAGCAGAAGGGGATTCCAGGCAACTTGGCTGTGCTTCCTGGCGCTCCGAGGGGCTCCTCTAGCAGCACCAGGGCGCGGTCAGCTTGCCAAAACCTGGCCAAGCTCCACCACACCCCCAGAGGCTAGCTGCCTCGCCAACACAGCCTCCGGTGTGTGTGGTGTGTGTCTGGGTCCCTTGCGTGCACCGGCGAGGCTGTCCCTTTCCGTGTCCCCATCCGCATCCAGGTCAGGATCTCTGTGTGTCTGTTCGGGGGTTCAGTGCGGGTCTGTGTGTTGGATCCTCGGTCTCCCCGTGTCTCTCTCTTCCTCTCTCGCTCCGACTACCCCTCCGTGTGTATCTCTGGCTTTCCCTGTGTGTCTTTGTGTCTGTCTATGTCAGCCGGGCTCCCGTATCTCTCAGTCCTGTCCTGGTGATGGGGGGTTCGTGGGGGGGGGGTGTCACGGGAAGGTTAGAGGGGGACGGGCCACGGCGGTGGACTGCTGCCCAGGGTCTCTGGTGGCGCCCTTGACTTCGGGCCGCCATTGAGCAAGGCGGGGTGGCTTGCCACGCTAGACCCAGGGCTGCGGTTGGGGAGTTGGGGGCGCTGAGAACACTCCGCATGCCTGCCTCCAAGACCGAACGCCCCCCCTAGGCATCTCGGGTTCCAAACGACAGCGGCGGCGGAGGCGGCGGTGGCGGCGGGGGAGGAGGAGGAGGAGGAGGAGGAGGCGGCGGCGGGAGCGGCGGCGGAGGGGGCGGTCCTGCTGGGAAGTCCAGAGACACTTGGGGAGATCGCCAGGACTTCTGCGACTCTGAGATGCTGGAGGCGCCTCACCCCAAGGCAGGCTCGCAGGCACGCAGGAGCAAAGCACAGGGCAGGTGGAGGGGTGACAAGAGGAGCACGCTGGGGCCCGGAGGCCCAGAGCAGTCTGATGTGGGTCGCAGCAGCAGCCTCTCAGGCCTATGGCCCTAGTGGCCTGATGGCAGCGCATCTCTTCTGCTCTTGGAAGCTAAGCAGGGTCGGATCCGGTCAGGACTTGGATGGGAGACCGTTCCCGGGTGCCCTGGACTCTGGTTCTGAGGCTACTTTCTTGGCTTTTTTCTTTCTCCTTCGGCCTCCCTTCTTCTCCCTGTGCCTCCACCGCCCCCCTTTGCCCAGCAAGCCTTCCTCCAAACATCCCTTGCTCCGCTGCCCCCTTACTCCCGGGCACCCCACGGCGATTCACAGGCCCGCTGGAGCCGCCCGCTGCAGGGACTGGCGGCTCCAACCCAGCTCCTCCAACTCCAAGCAACAAGGCCCACCCTCACAGGAACCAGTGGGGCTCGCTGGGCGGCGATGGGAACGGGGTGGGGAGGTTGAGGCAGCAGAGAGGACAGCCGCAACGGAGGGAGGGAGTGGGCGAAGGTGGCGAGGACTGGGGGGGCGTTGGGGCGGGGGGAGGGCGTGCGGGAGTTGACCCTGCCTCCCATGCGTGCACTCCCTGGTTCCTGGCCTTGGGGCCCTCATGCCGCCGCCCCTCGCCATTCCCTTGGGCCGCCCTGGATGCCCAAGCCGCCGGACAACCGGCTCCCCCTGGTGACTGGGCACGCCTACACCTTCTCCCACCAGCCCTGGGCTGCACTCCAGCTCCGCAGGGCCTTCTCTTCCTTCCCGCCGACCACCGTCCCTTTGCCCCTGGGCCCCGCCCTGGGCCCTCCCTCCCTCTGCCCAGCACCAAAGATGGCCGACCGCCCTGGCCCTCGGGGCCGCTGGCACCCTGGGCCGAAGTCTTTCTCCCCACAGCAGCGCAGCTAACAGCAAGGCCCCCTCCCTCAGCAAGGCAGTGGGGGCGCGCCCGGCACCACGGCGTCGGCGTCGAGGGGTACCCCCAAATAAACGACGAGACCAAGGAAAGAGTCCCCCGCATGCCCCCAGGCCAGTGTGGTTGCTGGGCAGGCATGGGAGCAGAAGGGGATTCCAGGCAACTTGGCTGTGCTTCCTGGCGCTCCGAGGGGCTCCTCTAGCAGCACCAGGGCGCGGTCAGCTTGCCAAAACCTGGCCAAGCTCCACCACACCCCCAGAGCCTAGCTGCCTCGCCAACACAGCCTCCGGTGTGTGTGGTGTGTGTCTGGGTCCCTTGCGTGCACCGGCGAGTCCGTCCCTTTCCGTATCCCCATCCGCATCCAGGTCAGGGTCTCTGTGTGTCTGTTCGGGGGTTCAGTGCGGGTCTGAGTGTTGGATCCTCGTTCTCCCCGTGTCTCTCTCTTCCTCTCTCGCTCCGACTACCCCTCCGTGTGCCTGTCTGTCTTTCCCTGTGTGTCTGTGTGTCTGTCTCTGTCAGCCGGGCTCCCGTATCGCTCAGTCCTGTCCTGGTGATGGGGGGTGCGTGGGGGGGGTGTCAGGGGAAGGTTGGCGGGGGAGGGGCCACGGGGGTGGACTGCTGCCCAGGGTCTCTGGTTGGGGAGTTCGGGGCGCTGTGAACACTCCGCATGCCTGCCTCCAAGACCGAACGCCCCCCCTAGGCATCTCGGGTTCCAAACCACAGTGGCAGTGGCGGCGGCGGCGGCGGCGTAGGAGGAGGCGACGGCGGCGGGAGCGGCGGCGGAGGGGGCGGTCCGGCTGGGAAGTCCAGAGACAGTTGGGGAGATCGCCGGGACTTCTGGGACTCTGAGATGCTGGAGGCGCCTCACCCCAAGGCAGGCTCGCAGGCACGCAGGAGCCAAAGCCAGGGCAGGCGGAGGGGTTGACGAGAGGAGCACGCTGGGGCTCGGAGGCCCAGAGCAGTCTGCTGTGGGTCGCAGCAGCAGCCTCTCAGGCCTCTGGCCCTAGCGGCCTGATGGCAGCGCATCTCTTCTGCTCTTGGAAGCTAAGCAGGGTCGGATCCGCTCAGGACTTGGATGGGAGACCGTTCCCGGGTGCCCTGCACTCTTGTTCTGAGGCTACTTTCTTGGCTTTTTTCTTTCTCCTTCGGCCTCCCTTCTTCTCCCTGTGCCTCCACCGCCCCCCTTTGCCCAGCAAGCCTTCCTCCAAACATCCCTTGCCCCGTTGCCCCCTTACCCCCGGGCACCCCACGGCGGTTCACAGGCCCGCTGGAGCCGCCCGCTACAGCGACAGGCGGCTCCAACCCAGCTCCTCCAACTCCAAGTCACAAGGCCCACCCTCACAGGAACCAGTGGGGCTCGCGGGGGGGCGATGGGAAGGGGGTGGGGAGGCTGAGGCGGCAGAGAGGGCTGCCGCTTCGGAGGGAGGGAGTGGGCGAAGGTGGCGAGGACTGGGGGGGCGATGGGGCGGGGGGAGCGCGTGCGGGAGTTCACCCTGCCTCCCATGCGTGCACTCCCTGGTTCCTGGCCTTGGGGCCCTCATGCCGCCGCCCCTCGCCATTCCCTTGGGCCGCCCTGGATGCCCAAGCCGCCGAACAACCGGCTCCCCCTGGTGACTGGGCACGCCTACACCTTCTCCCACCAGCCCTGGGCTGCGCTCCAGCCCCGCAGGGCCTTCTCTTCCTTCCCGCCGACCACCGTCCCTTTGCCCCTGGGCCCCGCCCTGGGCCCTCCCTCCCTCTGCCCTGCACCAAAATGGCCGACCGCCCTGGCCCTCGGGGCCGCTGGCACCCTGGGCCGAAGTCCTTCTCCCCACAGCAGCGCAGCTAACAGCAAGGCCCGCTCCCTCAGCAAGGCAGTGGGGGCGCGCCCGGCACCACGGCATCGGCGTCGAGGGGTACCCCCAAATAAACGACGAGACCAAGGAAAGAGTCCCCCGCATGCCCCCAGGCCAGTGTGGTTGCTGGGCAGGCATGGGAGCAGAAGGGGATTCCAGGCAACTTGGCTGTGCTTCCTGGCGCTCCGAGGGGCTCCTCTAGCAGCACCAGGGCGCGGTCAGCTTGCCAAAACCTGGCCAAGCTCCACCACACCCCCAGAGGCTAGCTGCCTCGCCAACACAGCCTCCGGTGTGTGTGGTGTGTGTCTGGGTCCCTTGCGTGCACCGGCGAGTCCGTCCCTTTCCGTGTCCCCATCCGCATCCAGGTCAGGGTCTCTGTCTGTCTGTTCGGGGGTTCAGTGCGGGTCTGTGTGTTGGATCCTCGTTCTCCCCGTGTCTCTCTCTTCCTCTCTCGCTCCGACTACCCCTCCGTGTGCCTCTCTGTCTTTCCCTGTGTGTCTGTGTGTCTGTCTCTGTCAGCCGGGCTCCCGTATCTCTCAGTCCTGTCCTGGTGATGGGGGGTGCGTGGGGGGTTGTCAGGGGAAGGTTGGCGGGGGTGGGGCCACGGGGGTGGACTGCTGCCCAGGGTCTCTGGTTGGGGAGTTCGGGGCGCTGTGAACACTCCGCATGCCTGCCTCCAAGACCGAACGCCCCCCCTAGGCATCTCGGGTTCCAAACCACAGTGGCAGTGGCGGCGGCGGCGGCGGCGTAGGAGGAGGCGACGGCGGCGGGAGCGGCGGCGGAGGGGGCGGTCCGGCTGGGAAGTCCAGAGACAGTTGGGGAGATCGCCGGGACTTCTGCGACTCTGAGATGCTGGAGGCGCCTCACCCCAAGGCAGGCGCGCAGGCACGCAGGAGCCAAGGCCAGGGCAGGCGGAGGGGTTGACGAGAGGAGCACGCTGGGGCTCGGAGGCCAAGAGCAGTCTGCTGGGAGTCGCAGCATCAGCCTCTCAGGCCTTTGGCCCTAGCGGCCTGATGGCAGCGCATCTCTTCTGCTCTTGGAAGCTAAGCAGGGTCGGATCCGCTCAGGACTTGGATGGGAGACCGTTCCCGGGTGCCCTGCACTCTTGTTCTGAGGCTACTTTCTTGGCTTTTTTCTTTCTCCTTCGGCCTCCCTTCTTCTCCCTGTGTCTCCACCGTCCCCCTTTGCCCAGCAAGCCTTCCTCCAAACATCCCTTGCCCCGTTGCCCCCTTACCCCCGGGCACCCCACGGCGGTTCATAGGCCCGCTGGAGCCGCCCGCTGCAGCGACAGGCGGCTCGAATCCAGCTCCTCCAACTCCAAGTCACAAGGCCCACCCTCACAGGAACCAGTGGGGCTCGCTGGGGGGCGATGGGAACGGGGTGTGGAGGCTGAGGCCTCAGAGAGGGCAGCCGCTACGGAGGGAGGGAGTGGGCGAAGGTGGCGAGGACTGGGGGGCGATGGGGAGGGGGGAGCGCGTGCGGGAGTTCACCCTGCCTCCCATGCGTGCCCTCCCTCGTTCCTGCCCTTGGGGCCCTCATGCCGCCGCCCCTCGCCTTTCCCTTGGGTCGCCCTGGATGCCCAAGCCACCGGACAACCGGCTCCCCCTGGTGACTGGGCACACCTACACCTTCTCCCACCAGCCCTGGGCTGCGCTCCAGCCCCGCAGGGCCTTCTCTTCCTTCCCGCCGACCACCGTCCCTTTGCCCCTGGGCCCCGCCCTGGGCCCTCGCTCCCTCTGCCCAGCACCAAAGATGGCCGACCGCCCTGGACCTTGGGGCCGCTGGCACCCTGAGCCTAAGTCCTTCTCCCCACAGCAGCGCACCTAACAGCGAGGCCCGCTCCCTCAGCAAGGCAGTGGGGGCGCGCCCGGCACCACGGCGTCGGCGTCGAGGGGTACCCCCAAATAAACGACGAGACCAAGGAAAGAGTCCCCCGCATGCCCCCAGGCCAGTGTAGTTGCTGGGCAGGCATGGGAGCAGAAGGGGATTCCAGGCAACTTGGCTGTGCTTCCTGGCGCTCCGAGGGGCTCCTCTAGCAGCACCAGGGCGCGGTCAGCTTGCCAAAACCTGGCCAAGCTCCACCACACCCCCAGAGGCTAGCTGCCTCGCCAACACAGCCTCCGGTGTGTGTGGTGTGTGTCTGGGTCCCTTGCGTGCACCGGCGAGGCTGTCCCTTTCCGTGTCCCCATCCGCATCCAGGTCAGGATCTCTGTGTGTCTGTTCGGGGGTTCAGTGCGGGTCTGTGTGTTGGATCCTCGGTCTCCCCGTGTCTCTCTCTTCCTCTCTCGCTCCGACTACCCCTCCGTGCGTATCTCTGGCTTTCCCTGTGTGTCTTTGTGTCTGTCTATGTCAGCCGGGCTCCCGTATCTCTCAGTCCTGTCCTGGTGATGGGGGGTTCGTGGGGGGGGGTGTCACGGGAAGGTTAGAGGGGGACGGGCCACGGCGGTGGACTGCTGCCCAGGGTCTCTGGTGGCGCCCTTGACTTCGGGCCGCCATTGAGCAAGGCGGGGTGGCTTGCCACGCTAGACCCAGGGCTGCGGTTGGGGAGTTGGGGGCGCTGAGAACACTCCGCATGCCTGCCTCCAAGACCGAACGCCCCCCCTAGGCATCTCGGGTTCCAAACGACAGCGGCGGCGGAGGCGGCGGTGGCGGCGGGGGAGGAGGAGGAGGAGGAGGAGGAGGAGGAGGCGGCGGCGGGAGCGGCGGCGGAGGGGGCGGTCCTGCTGGGAAGTCCAGAGACACTTGGGGAGATCGCCAGGACTTCTGCGACTCTGAGATGCTGGAGGCGCCTCACCCCAAGGCAGGCTCGCAGGCACGCAGGAGCAAAGCACAGGGCAGGTGGAGGGGTGACAAGAGGAGCACGCTGGGGCCCGGAGGCCCAGAGCAGTCTGATGTGGGTCGCAGCAGCAGCCTCTCAGGCCTATGGCCCTAGTGGCCTGATGGCAGCGCATCTCTTCTGCTCTTGGAAGCTAAGCAGGGTCGGATCCGGTCAGGACTTGGATGGGAGACCGTTCCCGGGTGCCCTGGACTCTGGTTCTGAGGCTACTTTCTTGGCTTTTTTCTTTCTCCTTCGGCCTCCCTTCTTCTCCCTGTGCCTCCACCGCCCCCCTTTGCCCAGCAAGCCTTCCTCCAAACATCCCTTGCTCCGCTGCCCCCTTACTCCCGGGCACCCCACGGCGATTCACAGGCCCGCTGGAGCCGCCCGCTGCAGGGACTGGCGGCTCCAACCCAGCTCCTCCAACTCCAAGCAACAAGGCCCACCCTCACAGGAACCAGTGGGGCTCGCTGGGCGGCGATGGGAACGGGGTGGGGAGGTTGAGGCAGCAGAGAGGACAGCCGCAACGGAGGGAGGGAGTGGGCGAAGGTGGCGAGGACTGGGGGGGCGTTGGGGCGGGGGGAGGGCGTGCGGGAGTTGACCCTGCCTCCCATGCGTGCACTCCCTGGTTCCTGGCCTTGGGGCCCTCATGCCGCCGCCCCTCGCCATTCCCTTGGGCCGCCCTGGATGCCCAAGCCGCCGGACAACCGGCTCCCCCTGGTGACTGGGCACGCCTACACCTTCTCCCACCAGCCCTGGGCTGCGCTCCAGCCCCGCAGGGCCTTCTCTTCCTTCCCGCCGACCACCGTCCCTTTGCCCCTGGGCCCCGCCCTGGGCCCTCCCTCCCTCTGCCCTGCACCAAAATGGCCGACCGCCCTGGCCCTCGGGGCCGCTGGCACCCTGGGCCGAAGTCCTTCTCCCCACAGCAGCGCAGCTAACAGCAAGGCCCGCTCCCTCAGCAAGGCAGTGGGGGCGCGCCCGGCACCACGGCATCGGCGTCGAGGGGTACCCCCAAATAAACGACGAGACCAAGGAAAGAGTCCCCCGCATGCCCCCAGGCCAGTGTGGTTGCTGGGCAGGCATGGGAGCAGAAGGGGATTCCAGGCAACTTGGCTGTGCTTCCTGGCGCTCCGAGGGGCTCCTCTAGCAGCACCAGGGCGCGGTCAGCTTGCCAAAACCTGGCCAAGCTCCACCACACCCCCAGAGGCTAGCTGCCTCGCCAACACAGCCTCCGGTGTGTGTGGTGTGTGTCTGGGTCCCTTGCGTGCACCGGCGAGTCCGTCCCTTTCCGTGTCCCCATCCGCATCCAGGTCAGGGTCTCTGTCTGTCTGTTCGGGGGTTCAGTGCGGGTCTGTGTGTTGGATCCTCGTTCTCCCCGTGTCTCTCTCTTCCTCTCTCGCTCCGACTACCCCTCCGTGTGCCTCTCTGTCTTTCCCTGTGTGTCTGTGTGTCTGACTCTGTCAGCCGGGCTCCCGTATCTCTCAGTCCTGTCCTGGTGATGGGGGGTGCGTGGGGGGTTGTCAGGGGAAGGTTGGCGGGGGTGGGGCCACGGGGGTGGACTGCTGCCCAGGGTCTCTGGTTGGGGAGTTCGGGGCGCTGTGAACACTCCGCATGCCTGCCTCCAAGACCGAACGCCCCCCCTAGGCATCTCGGGTTCCAAACCACAGTGGCAGTGGCGGCGGCGGCGGCGGCGTAGGAGGAGGCGACGGCGGCGGGAGCGGCGGCGGAGGGGGCGGTCCGGCTGGGAAGTCCAGAGACAGTTGGGGAGATCGCCGGGACTTCTGCGACTCTGAGATGCTGGAGGCGCCTCACCCCAAGGCAGGCGCGCAGGCACGCAGGAGCCAAGGCCAGGGCAGGCGGAGGGGTTGACGAGAGGAGCACGCTGGGGCTCGGAGGCCAAGAGCAGTCTGCTGGGAGTCGCAGCATCAGCCTCTCAGGCCTTTGGCCCTAGCGGCCTGATGGCAGCGCATCTCTTCTGCTCTTGGAAGCTAAGCAGGGTCGGATCCGCTCAGGACTTGGATGGGAGACCGTTCCCGGGTGCCCTGCACTCTTGTTCTGAGGCTACTTTCTTGGCTTTTTTCTTTCTCCTTCGGCCTCCCTTCTTCTCCCTGTGTCTCCACCGTCCCCCTTTGCCCAGCAAGCCTTCCTCCAAACATCCCTTGCCCCGTTGCCCCCTTACCCCCGGGCACCCCACGGCGGTTCATAGGCCCGCTGGAGCCGCCCGCTGCAGCGACAGGCGGCTCGAATCCAGCTCCTCCAACTCCAAGTCACAAGGCCCACCCTCACAGGAACCAGTGGGGCTCGCTGGGGGGCGATGGGAACGGGGTGTGGAGGCTGAGGCCTCAGAGAGGGCAGCCGCTACGGAGGGAGGGAGTGGGCGAAGGTGGCGAGGACTGGGGGGCGATGGGGAGGGGGGAGCGCGTGCGGGAGTTCACCCTGCCTCCCATGCGTGCCCTCCCTCGTTCCTGCCCTTGGGGCCCTCATGCCGCCGCCCCTCGCCTTTCCCTTGGGTCGCCCTGGATGCCCAAGCCACCGGACAACCGGCTCCCCCTGGTGACTGGGCACGCCTACACCTTCTCCCACCAGCCCTGCGCTGCGCTCCAGCCCCGCAGGGCCTTCTCTTCCTTCCCGCCGACCACCGTCCCTTTGCCCCTGGGCCCCGCCCTGGGCCCTCGCTCCCTCTGCCCAGCACCAAAGATGGCCGACCGCCCTGGACCTTGGGGCCGCTGGCACCCTGAGCCTAAGTCCTTCTCCCCACAGCAGCGCACCTAACAGCGAGGCCCGCTCCCTCAGCAAGGCAGTGGGGGCGCGCCCGGCACCACGGCGTCGGCGTCGAGGGGTACCCCCAAATAAACGACGAGACCAAGGAAAGAGTCCCCCGCATGCCCCTAGGCCAGTGTAGTTGCTGGGCAGGCATGGGAGCAGAAGGGGATTCCAGGCAACTTGGCTGTGCTTCCTGGCGCTCCGAGGGGCTCCTCTAGCAGCACCAGGGCGCGGTCAGCTTGCCAAAACCTGGCCAAGCTCCACCACACCCCCAGAGGCTAGCTGCCTCGCCAACACAGCCTCCGGTGTGTGTGGTGTGTGTCTGGGTCCCTTGCGTGCACCGGCGAGGCTGTCCCTTTCCGTGTCCCCATCCGCATCCAGGTCAGGATCTCTGTGTGTCTGTTCGGGGGTTCAGTGCGGGTCTGTGTGTTGGATCCTCGGTCTCCCCGTGTCTCTCTCTTCCTCTCTCGCTCCGACTACCCCTCCGTGTGTATCTCTGGCTTTCCCTGTGTGTCTTTGTGTCTGTCTATGTCAGCCGGGCTCCCGTATCTCTCAGTCCTGTCCTGGTGATGGGGGGTTCGTGGGGGGGGGGTGTCACGGGAAGGTTAGAGGGGGACGGGCCACGGCGGTGGACTGCTGCCCAGGGTCTCTGGTGGCGCCCTTGACTTCGGGCCGCCATTGAGCAAGGCGGGGTGGCTTGCCACGCTAGACCCAGGGCTGCGGTTGGGGAGTTGGGGGCGCTGAGAACACTCCGCATGCCTGCCTCCAAGACCGAACGCCCCCCCTAGGCATCTCGGGTTCCAAACGACAGCGGCGGCGGAGGCGGCGGTGGCGGCGGGGGAGGAGGAGGAGGAGGAGGAGGAGGCGGCGGCGGGAGCGGCGGCGGAGGGGGCGGTCCTGCTGGGAAGTCCAGAGACACTTGGGGAGATCGCCAGGACTTCTGCGACTCTGAGATGCTGGAGGCGCCTCACCCCAAGGCAGGCTCGCAGGCACGCAGGAGCAAAGCACAGGGCAGGTGGAGGGGTGACAAGAGGAGCACGCTGGGGCCCGGAGGCCCAGAGCAGTCTGATGTGGGTCGCAGCAGCAGCCTCTCAGGCCTATGGCCCTAGTGGCCTGATGGCAGCGCATCTCTTCTGCTCTTGGAAGCTAAGCAGGGTCGGATCCGGTCAGGACTTGGATGGGAGACCGTTCCCGGGTGCCCTGGACTCTGGTTCTGAGGCTACTTTCTTGGCTTTTTTCTTTCTCCTTCGGCCTCCCTTCTTCTCCCTGTGCCTCCACCGCCCCCCTTTGCCCAGCAAGCCTTCCTCCAAACATCCCTTGCTCCGCTGCCCCCTTACTCCCGGGCACCCCACGGCGATTCACAGGCCCGCTGGAGCCGCCCGCTGCAGGGACTGGCGGCTCCAACCCAGCTCCTCCAACTCCAAGCAACAAGGCCCACCCTCACAGGAACCAGTGGGGCTCGCTGGGCGGCGATGGGAACGGGGTGGGGAGGTTGAGGCAGCAGAGAGGACAGCCGCAACGGAGGGAGGGAGTGGGCGAAGGTGGCGAGGACTGGGGGGGCGTTGGGGCGGGGGGAGGGCGTGCGGGAGTTGACCCTGCCTCCCATGCGTGCACTCCCTGGTTCCTGGCCTTGGGGCCCTCATGCCGCCGCCCCTCGCCATTCCCTTGGGCCGCCCTGGATGCCCAAGCCGCCGGACAACCGGCTCCCCCTGGTGACTGGGCACGCCTACACCTTCTCCCACCAGCCCTGGGCTGCACTCCAGCTCCGCAGGGCCTTCTCTTCCTTCCCGCCGACCACCGTCCCTTTGCCCCTGGGCCCCGCCCTGGGCCCTCCCTCCCTCTGCCCAGCACCAAAGATGGCCGACCGCCCTGGCCCTCGGGGCCGCTGGCACCCTGGGCCGAAGTCTTTCTCCCCACAGCAGCGCAGCTAACAGCAAGGCCCCCTCCCTCAGCAAGGCAGTGGGGGCGCGCCCGGCACCACGGCGTCGGCGTCGAGGGGTACCCCCAAATAAACGACGAGACCAAGGAAAGAGTCCCCCGCATGCCCCCAGGCCAGTGTGGTTGCTGGGCAGGCATGGGAGCAGAAGGGGATTCCAGGCAACTTGGCTGTGCTTCCTGGCGCTCCGAGGGGCTCCTCTAGCAGCACCAGGGCGCGGTCAGCTTGCCAAAACCTGGCCAAGCTCCACCACACCCCCAGAGCCTAGCTGCCTCGCCAACACAGCCTCCGGTGTGTGTGGTGTGTGTCTGGGTCCCTTGCGTGCACCGGCGAGTCCGTCCCTTTCCGTATCCCCATCCGCATCCAGGTCAGGGTCTCTGTGTGTCTGTTCGGGGGTTCAGTGCGGGTCTGAGTGTTGGATCCTCGTTCTCCCCGTGTCTCTCTCTTCCTCTCTCGCTCCGACTACCCCTCCGTGTGCCTGTCTGTCTTTCCCTGTGTGTCTGTGTGTCTGTCTCTGTCAGCCGGGCTCCCGTATCGCTCAGTCCTGTCCTGGTGATGGGGGGTGCGTGGGGGGGGTGTCAGGGGAAGGTTGGCGGGGGAGGGGCCACGGGGGTGGACTGCTGCCCAGGGTCTCTGGTTGGGGAGTTCGGGGCGCTGTGAACACTCCGCATGCCTGCCTCCAAGACCGAACGCCCCCCCTAGGCATCTCGGGTTCCAAACCACAGTGGCAGTGGCGGCGGCGGCGGCGGCGTAGGAGGAGGCGACGGCGGCGGGAGCGGCGGCGGAGGGGGCGGTCCGGCTGGGAAGTCCAGAGACAGTTGGGGAGATCGCCGGGACTTCTGGGACTCTGAGATGCTGGAGGCGCCTCACCCCAAGGCAGGCTCGCAGGCACGCAGGAGCCAAAGCCAGGGCAGGCGGAGGGGTTGACGAGAGGAGCACGCTGGGGCTCGGAGGCCCAGAGCAGTCTGCTGTGGGTCGCAGCAGCAGCCTCTCAGGCCTCTGGCCCTAGCGGCCTGATGGCAGCGCATCTCTTCTGCTCTTGGAAGCTAAGCAGGGTCGGATCCGCTCAGGACTTGGATGGGAGACCGTTCCCGGGTGCCCTGCACTCTTGTTCTGAGGCTACTTTCTTGGCTTTTTTCTTTCTCCTTCGGCCTCCCTTCTTCTCCCTGTGCCTCCACCGCCCCCCTTTGCCCAGCAAGCCTTCCTCCAAACATCCCTTGCCCCGTTGCCCCCTTACCCCCGGGCACCCCACGGCGGTTCACAGGCCCGCTGGAGCCGCCCGCTACAGCGACAGGCGGCTCCAACCCAGCTCCTCCAACTCCAAGTCACAAGGCCCACCCTCACAGGAACCAGTGGGGCTCGCGGGGGGGCGATGGGAAGGGGGTGGGGAGGCTGAGGCGGCAGAGAGGGCTGCCGCTTCGGAGGGAGGGAGTGGGCGAAGGTGGCGAGGACTGGGGGGGCGATGGGGCGGGGGGAGCGCGTGCGGGAGTTCACCCTGCCTCCCATGCGTGCACTCCCTGGTTCCTGGCCTTGGGGCCCTCATGCCGCCGCCCCTCGCCATTCCCTTGGGCCGCCCTGGATGCCCAAGCCGCCGAACAACCGGCTCCCCCTGGTGACTGGGCACGCCTACACCTTCTCCCACCAGCCCTGGGCTGCGCTCCAGCCCCGCAGGGCCTTCTCTTCCTTCCCGCCGACCACCGTCCCTTTGCCCCTGGGCCCCGCCCTGGGCCCTCCCTCCCTCTGCCCTGCACCAAAATGGCCGACCGCCCTGGCCCTCGGGGCCGCTGGCACCCTGGGCCGAAGTCCTTCTCCCCACAGCAGCGCAGCTAACAGCAAGGCCCGCTCCCTCAGCAAGGCAGTGGGGGCGCGCCCGGCACCACGGCATCGGCGTCGAGGGGTACCCCCAAATAAACGACGAGACCAAGGAAAGAGTCCCCCGCATGCCCCCAGGCCAGTGTGGTTGCTGGGCAGGCATGGGAGCAGAAGGGGATTCCAGGCAACTTGGCTGTGCTTCCTGGCGCTCCGAGGGGCTCCTCTAGCAGCACCAGGGCGCGGTCAGCTTGCCAAAACCTGGCCAAGCTCCACCACACCCCCAGAGGCTAGCTGCCTCGCCAACACAGCCTCCGGTGTGTGTGGTGTGTGTCTGGGTCCCTTGCGTGCACCGGCGAGTCCGTCCCTTTCCGTGTCCCCATCCGCATCCAGGTCAGGGTCTCTGTCTGTCTGTTCGGGGGTTCAGTGCGGGTCTGTGTGTTGGATCCTCGTTCTCCCCGTGTCTCTCTCTTCCTCTCTCGCTCCGACTACCCCTCCGTGTGCCTCTCTGTCTTTCCCTGTGTGTCTGTGTGTCTGTCTCTGTCAGCCGGGCTCCCGTATCTCTCAGTCCTGTCCTGGTGATGGGGGGTGCGTGGGGGGTTGTCAGGGGAAGGTTGGCGGGGGTGGGGCCACGGGGGTGGACTGCTGCCCAGGGTCTCTGGTTGGGGAGTTCGGGGCGCTGTGAACACTCCGCATGCCTGCCTCCAAGACCGAACGCCCCCCCTAGGCATCTCGGGTTCCAAACCACAGTGGCAGTGGCGGCGGCGGCGGCGGCGTAGGAGGAGGCGACGGCGGCGGGAGCGGCGGCGGAGGGGGCGGTCCGGCTGGGAAGTCCAGAGACAGTTGGGGAGATCGCCGGGACTTCTGCGACTCTGAGATGCTGGAGGCGCCTCACCCCAAGGCAGGCGCGCAGGCACGCAGGAGCCAAGGCCAGGGCAGGCGGAGGGGTTGACGAGAGGAGCACGCTGGGGCTCGGAGGCCAAGAGCAGTCTGCTGGGAGTCGCAGCATCAGCCTCTCAGGCCTTTGGCCCTAGCGGCCTGATGGCAGCGCATCTCTTCTGCTCTTGGAAGCTAAGCAGGGTCGGATCCGCTCAGGACTTGGATGGGAGACCGTTCCCGGGTGCCCTGCACTCTTGTTCTGAGGCTACTTTCTTGGCTTTTTTCTTTCTCCTTCGGCCTCCCTTCTTCTCCCTGTGTCTCCACCGTCCCCCTTTGCCCAGCAAGCCTTCCTCCAAACATCCCTTGCCCCGTTGCCCCCTTACCCCCGGGCACCCCACGGCGGTTCATAGGCCCGCTGGAGCCGCCCGCTGCAGCGACAGGCGGCTCGAATCCAGCTCCTCCAACTCCAAGTCACAAGGCCCACCCTCACAGGAACCAGTGGGGCTCGCTGGGGGGCGATGGGAACGGGGTGTGGAGGCTGAGGCCTCAGAGAGGGCAGCCGCTACGGAGGGAGGGAGTGGGCGAAGGTGGCGAGGACTGGGGGGCGATGGGGAGGGGGGAGCGCGTGCGGGAGTTCACCCTGCCTCCCATGCGTGCCCTCCCTCGTTCCTGCCCTTGGGGCCCTCATGCCGCCGCCCCTCGCCTTTCCCTTGGGTCGCCCTGGATGCCCAAGCCACCGGACAACCGGCTCCCCCTGGTGACTGGGCACACCTACACCTTCTCCCACCAGCCCTGGGCTGCGCTCCAGCCCCGCAGGGCCTTCTCTTCCTTCCCGCCGACCACCGTCCCTTTGCCCCTGGGCCCCGCCCTGGGCCCTCGCTCCCTCTGCCCAGCACCAAAGATGGCCGACCGCCCTGGACCTTGGGGCCGCTGGCACCCTGAGCCTAAGTCCTTCTCCCCACAGCAGCGCACCTAACAGCGAGGCCCGCTCCCTCAGCAAGGCAGTGGGGGCGCGCCCGGCACCACGGCGTCGGCGTCGAGGGGTACCCCCAAATAAACGACGAGACCAAGGAAAGAGTCCCCCGCATGCCCCCAGGCCAGTGTAGTTGCTGGGCAGGCATGGGAGCAGAAGGGGATTCCAGGCAACTTGGCTGTGCTTCCTGGCGCTCCGAGGGGCTCCTCTAGCAGCACCAGGGCGCGGTCAGCTTGCCAAAACCTGGCCAAGCTCCACCACACCCCCAGAGGCTAGCTGCCTCGCCAACACAGCCTCCGGTGTGTGTGGTGTGTGTCTGGGTCCCTTGCGTGCACCGGCGAGGCTGTCCCTTTCCGTGTCCCCATCCGCATCCAGGTCAGGATCTCTGTGTGTCTGTTCGGGGGTTCAGTGCGGGTCTGTGTGTTGGATCCTCGGTCTCCCCGTGTCTCTCTCTTCCTCTCTCGCTCCGACTACCCCTCCGTGTGTATCTCTGGCTTTCCCTGTGTGTCTTTGTGTCTGTCTATGTCAGCCGGGCTCCCGTATCTCTCAGTCCTGTCCTGGTGATGGGGGGTTCGTGGGGGGGGGGTGTCACGGGAAGGTTAGAGGGGGACGGGCCACGGCGGTGGACTGCTGCCCAGGGTCTCTGGTGGCGCCCTTGACTTCGGGCCGCCATTGAGCAAGGCGGGGTGGCTTGCCACGCTAGACCCAGGGCTGCGGTTGGGGAGTTGGGGGCGCTGAGAACACTCCGCATGCCTGCCTCCAAGACCGAACGCCCCCCCTAGGCATCTCGGGTTCCAAACGACAGCGGCGGCGGAGGCGGCGGTGGCGGCGGGGGAGGAGGAGGAGGAGGAGGAGGAGGAGGAGGCGGCGGCGGGAGCGGCGGCGGAGGGGGCGGTCCTGCTGGGAAGTCCAGAGACACTTGGGGAGATCGCCAGGACTTCTGCGACTCTGAGATGCTGGAGGCGCCTCACCCCAAGGCAGGCTCGCAGGCACGCAGGAGCAAAGCACAGGGCAGGTGGAGGGGTGACAAGAGGAGCACGCTGGGGCCCGGAGGCCCAGAGCAGTCTGATGTGGGTCGCAGCAGCAGCCTCTCAGGCCTATGGCCCTAGTGGCCTGATGGCAGCGCATCTCTTCTGCTCTTGGAAGCTAAGCAGGGTCGGATCCGGTCAGGACTTGGATGGGAGACCGTTCCCGGGTGCCCTGGACTCTGGTTCTGAGGCTACTTTCTTGGCTTTTTTCTTTCTCCTTCGGCCTCCCTTCTTCTCCCTGTGCCTCCACCGCCCCCCTTTGCCCAGCAAGCCTTCCTCCAAACATCCCTTGCTCCGCTGCCCCCTTACTCCCGGGCACCCCACGGCGATTCACAGGCCCGCTGGAGCCGCCCGCTGCAGGGACTGGCGGCTCCAACCCAGCTCCTCCAACTCCAAGCAACAAGGCCCACCCTCACAGGAACCAGTGGGGCTCGCTGGGCGGCGATGGGAACGGGGTGGGGAGGTTGAGGCAGCAGAGAGGACAGCCGCAACGGAGGGAGGGAGTGGGCGAAGGTGGCGAGGACTGGGGGGGCGTTGGGGCGGGGGGAGGGCGTGCGGGAGTTGACCCTGCCTCCCATGCGTGCACTCCCTGGTTCCTGGCCTTGGGGCCCTCATGCCGCCGCCCCTCGCCATTCCCTTGGGCCGCCCTGGATGCCCAAGCCGCCGGACAACCGGCTCCCCCTGGTGACTGGGCACGCCTACACCTTCTCCCACCAGCCCTGGGCTGCGCTCCAGCCCCGCAGGGCCTTCTCTTCCTTCCCGCCGACCACCGTCCCTTTGCCCCTGGGCCCCGCCCTGGGCCCTCCCTCCCTCTGCCCTGCACCAAAATGGCCGACCGCCCTGGCCCTCGGGGCCGCTGGCACCCTGGGCCGAAGTCCTTCTCCCCACAGCAGCGCAGCTAACAGCAAGGCCCGCTCCCTCAGCAAGGCAGTGGGGGCGCGCCCGGCACCACGGCATCGGCGTCGAGGGGTACCCCCAAATAAACGACGAGACCAAGGAAAGAGTCCCCCGCATGCCCCCAGGCCAGTGTGGTTGCTGGGCAGGCATGGGAGCAGAAGGGGATTCCAGGCAACTTGGCTGTGCTTCCTGGCGCTCCGAGGGGCTCCTCTAGCAGCACCAGGGCGCGGTCAGCTTGCCAAAACCTGGCCAAGCTCCACCACACCCCCAGAGGCTAGCTGCCTCGCCAACACAGCCTCCGGTGTGTGTGGTGTGTGTCTGGGTCCCTTGCGTGCACCGGCGAGTCCGTCCCTTTCCGTGTCCCCATCCGCATCCAGGTCAGGGTCTCTGTCTGTCTGTTCGGGGGTTCAGTGCGGGTCTGTGTGTTGGATCCTCGTTCTCCCCGTGTCTCTCTCTTCCTCTCTCGCTCCGACTACCCCTCCGTGTGCCTCTCTGTCTTTCCCTGTGTGTCTGTGTGTCTGACTCTGTCAGCCGGGCTCCCGTATCTCTCAGTCCTGTCCTGGTGATGGGGGGTGCGTGGGGGGTTGTCAGGGGAAGGTTGGCGGGGGTGGGGCCACGGGGGTGGACTGCTGCCCAGGGTCTCTGGTTGGGGAGTTCGGGGCGCTGTGAACACTCCGCATGCCTGCCTCCAAGACCGAACGCCCCCCCTAGGCATCTCGGGTTCCAAACCACAGTGGCAGTGGCGGCGGCGGCGGCGGCGTAGGAGGAGGCGACGGCGGCGGGAGCGGCGGCGGAGGGGGCGGTCCGGCTGGGAAGTCCAGAGACAGTTGGGGAGATCGCCGGGACTTCTGCGACTCTGAGATGCTGGAGGCGCCTCACCCCAAGGCAGGCGCGCAGGCACGCAGGAGCCAAGGCCAGGGCAGGCGGAGGGGTTGACGAGAGGAGCACGCTGGGGCTCGGAGGCCAAGAGCAGTCTGCTGGGAGTCGCAGCATCAGCCTCTCAGGCCTTTGGCCCTAGCGGCCTGATGGCAGCGCATCTCTTCTGCTCTTGGAAGCTAAGCAGGGTCGGATCCGCTCAGGACTTGGATGGGAGACCGTTCCCGGGTGCCCTGCACTCTTGTTCTGAGGCTACTTTCTTGGCTTTTTTCTTTCTCCTTCGGCCTCCCTTCTTCTCCCTGTGTCTCCACCGTCCCCCTTTGCCCAGCAAGCCTTCCTCCAAACATCCCTTGCCCCGTTGCCCCCTTACCCCCGGGCACCCCACGGCGGTTCATAGGCCCGCTGGAGCCGCCCGCTGCAGCGACAGGCGGCTCGAATCCAGCTCCTCCAACTCCAAGTCACAAGGCCCACCCTCACAGGAACCAGTGGGGCTCGCTGGGGGGCGATGGGAACGGGGTGTGGAGGCTGAGGCCTCAGAGAGGGCAGCCGCTACGGAGGGAGGGAGTGGGCGAAGGTGGCGAGGACTGGGGGGCGATGGGGAGGGGGGAGCGCGTGCGGGAGTTCACCCTGCCTCCCATGCGTGCCCTCCCTCGTTCCTGCCCTTGGGGCCCTCATGCCGCCGCCCCTCGCCTTTCCCTTGGGTCGCCCTGGATGCCCAAGCCACCGGACAACCGGCTCCCCCTGGTGACTGGGCACGCCTACACCTTCTCCCACCAGCCCTGCGCTGCGCTCCAGCCCCGCAGGGCCTTCTCTTCCTTCCCGCCGACCACCGTCCCTTTGCCCCTGGGCCCCGCCCTGGGCCCTCGCTCCCTCTGCCCAGCACCAAAGATGGCCGACCGCCCTGGACCTTGGGGCCGCTGGCACCCTGAGCCTAAGTCCTTCTCCCCACAGCAGCGCACCTAACAGCGAGGCCCGCTCCCTCAGCAAGGCAGTGGGGGCGCGCCCGGCACCACGGCGTCGGCGTCGAGGGGTACCCCCAAATAAACGACGAGACCAAGGAAAGAGTCCCCCGCATGCCCCTAGGCCAGTGTAGTTGCTGGGCAGGCATGGGAGCAGAAGGGGATTCCAGGCAACTTGGCTGTGCTTCCTGGCGCTCCGAGGGGCTCCTCTAGCAGCACCAGGGCGCGGTCAGCTTGCCAAAACCTGGCCAAGCTCCACCACACCCCCAGAGGCTAGCTGCCTCGCCAACACAGCCTCCGGTGTGTGTGGTGTGTGTCTGGGTCCCTTGCGTGCACCGGCGAGGCTGTCCCTTTCCGTGTCCCCATCCGCATCCAGGTCAGGATCTCTGTGTGTCTGTTCGGGGGTTCAGTGCGGGTCTGTGTGTTGGATCCTCGGTCTCCCCGTGTCTCTCTCTTCCTCTCTCGCTCCGACTACCCCTCCGTGTGTATCTCTGGCTTTCCCTGTGTGTCTTTGTGTCTGTCTATGTCAGCCGGGCTCCCGTATCTCTCAGTCCTGTCCTGGTGATGGGGGGTTCGTGGGGGGGGGGTGTCACGGGAAGGTTAGAGGGGGACGGGCCACGGCGGTGGACTGCTGCCCAGGGTCTCTGGTGGCGCCCTTGACTTCGGGCCGCCATTGAGCAAGGCGGGGTGGCTTGCCACGCTAGACCCAGGGCTGCGGTTGGGGAGTTGGGGGCGCTGAGAACACTCCGCATGCCTGCCTCCAAGACCGAACGCCCCCCCTAGGCATCTCGGGTTCCAAACGACAGCGGCGGCGGAGGCGGCGGTGGCGGCGGGGGAGGAGGAGGAGGAGGAGGAGGAGGCGGCGGCGGGAGCGGCGGCGGAGGGGGCGGTCCTGCTGGGAAGTCCAGAGACACTTGGGGAGATCGCCAGGACTTCTGCGACTCTGAGATGCTGGAGGCGCCTCACCCCAAGGCAGGCTCGCAGGCACGCAGGAGCAAAGCACAGGGCAGGTGGAGGGGTGACAAGAGGAGCACGCTGGGGCCCGGAGGCCCAGAGCAGTCTGATGTGGGTCGCAGCAGCAGCCTCTCAGGCCTATGGCCCTAGTGGCCTGATGGCAGCGCATCTCTTCTGCTCTTGGAAGCTAAGCAGGGTCGGATCCGGTCAGGACTTGGATGGGAGACCGTTCCCGGGTGCCCTGGACTCTGGTTCTGAGGCTACTTTCTTGGCTTTTTTCTTTCTCCTTCGGCCTCCCTTCTTCTCCCTGTGCCTCCACCGCCCCCCTTTGCCCAGCAAGCCTTCCTCCAAACATCCCTTGCTCCGCTGCCCCCTTACTCCCGGGCACCCCACGGCGATTCACAGGCCCGCTGGAGCCGCCCGCTGCAGGGACTGGCGGCTCCAACCCAGCTCCTCCAACTCCAAGCAACAAGGCCCACCCTCACAGGAACCAGTGGGGCTCGCTGGGCGGCGATGGGAACGGGGTGGGGAGGTTGAGGCAGCAGAGAGGACAGCCGCAACGGAGGGAGGGAGTGGGCGAAGGTGGCGAGGACTGGGGGGGCGTTGGGGCGGGGGGAGGGCGTGCGGGAGTTGACCCTGCCTCCCATGCGTGCACTCCCTGGTTCCTGGCCTTGGGGCCCTCATGCCGCCGCCCCTCGCCATTCCCTTGGGCCGCCCTGGATGCCCAAGCCGCCGGACAACCGGCTCCCCCTGGTGACTGGGCACGCCTACACCTTCTCCCACCAGCCCTGGGCTGCACTCCAGCTCCGCAGGGCCTTCTCTTCCTTCCCGCCGACCACCGTCCCTTTGCCCCTGGGCCCCGCCCTGGGCCCTCCCTCCCTCTGCCCAGCACCAAAGATGGCCGACCGCCCTGGCCCTCGGGGCCGCTGGCACCCTGGGCCGAAGTCTTTCTCCCCACAGCAGCGCAGCTAACAGCAAGGCCCCCTCCCTCAGCAAGGCAGTGGGGGCGCGCCCGGCACCACGGCGTCGGCGTCGAGGGGTACCCCCAAATAAACGACGAGACCAAGGAAAGAGTCCCCCGCATGCCCCCAGGCCAGTGTGGTTGCTGGGCAGGCATGGGAGCAGAAGGGGATTCCAGGCAACTTGGCTGTGCTTCCTGGCGCTCCGAGGGGCTCCTCTAGCAGCACCAGGGCGCGGTCAGCTTGCCAAAACCTGGCCAAGCTCCACCACACCCCCAGAGCCTAGCTGCCTCGCCAACACAGCCTCCGGTGTGTGTGGTGTGTGTCTGGGTCCCTTGCGTGCACCGGCGAGTCCGTCCCTTTCCGTATCCCCATCCGCATCCAGGTCAGGGTCTCTGTGTGTCTGTTCGGGGGTTCAGTGCGGGTCTGAGTGTTGGATCCTCGTTCTCCCCGTGTCTCTCTCTTCCTCTCTCGCTCCGACTACCCCTCCGTGTGCCTGTCTGTCTTTCCCTGTGTGTCTGTGTGTCTGTCTCTGTCAGCCGGGCTCCCGTATCGCTCAGTCCTGTCCTGGTGATGGGGGGTGCGTGGGGGGGGTGTCAGGGGAAGGTTGGCGGGGGA
This sequence comes from Mirounga angustirostris, assembly GCF_029215605.1. Lineage (NCBI taxonomy): Eukaryota > Metazoa > Chordata > Mammalia > Carnivora > Phocidae > Mirounga > Mirounga angustirostris. Next base: position 479 of record NW_026991942.1, on the reverse strand, counting down.
GGGGCCACGGGGGTGGACTGCTGCCCAGGGTCTCTGGTTGGGGAGTTCGGGGCGCTGTGAACACTCCGCATGCCTGCCTCCAAGACCGAACGCCCCCCCTAGGCATCTCGGGTTCCAAACCACAGTGGCAGTGGCGGCGGCGGCGGCGGCGTAGGAGGAGGCGACGGCGGCGGGAGCGGCGGCGGAGGGGGCGGTCCGGCTGGGAAGTCCAGAGACAGTTGGGGAGATCGCCGGGACTTCTGGGACTCTGAGATGCTGGAGGCGCCTCACCCCAAGGCAGGCTCGCAGGCACGCAGGAGCCAAAGCCAGGGCAGGCGGAGGGGTTGACGAGAGGAGCACGCTGGGGCTCGGAGGCCCAGAGCAGTCTGCTGTGGGTCGCAGCAGCAGCCTCTCAGGCCTCTGGCCCTAGCGGCCTGATGGCAGCGCATCTCTTCTGCTCTTGGAAGCTAAGCAGGGTCGGATCCGCTCAGGACTTGGAT